>NC_041385.1:378716012-378721852 GCF_002162155.2 Triticum dicoccoides | reverse complement strand
GTCTCCCTTGCCGGCGCGCCCTTCGTGCCGCCCTGCGCCCTTCGCCGCATCCCCGGCCTCCCCCGCCGCCATCTACGCGCTGCTCGTGCTCCTCCGCTCCGATTGCCGCCTCGCCTTGGAGCCGCCCCGCCGCCGACCGCGGATCCCGCGCCCCTCCGCCGGATCCCGCGTCCCGCTGTCGGAGCTCCGCCGCCTCGCGACCCCTCCGCTCCGGTCGCCCGCCGTCGTCACCTCCTCGCGCCACTCGTCCCTGGCCACCGACCCCCGCACCTCCCAGCGCCACCACCTCGCCGGAGCCCCTCGCCGGCCTCGCCGCCTCGCCGGAAGATCGCCGGAGCGCCGCCCATCGCCAAATCTGGTCGGGTGGACCAGATCCACCAAGCCACCGAACCAAACGCCCCCGCCGTCCCGGATCCGCTCCGTCCCGGAACCCCTCCGTACACTTTTCCCCGGGGTGAGACTTTTCACCAAGTCCCTCAAATACTTACATTCTGGTGCCATGTTCATCATGCCATAACTTCTTGCATGTAGCTCCGTTTTGTGAGTGTAATATAAAAAAATGTTCACCATGAGATGCTATTCATTTCATTACATTGTGCCATGCTTGTTTGAGCTCATCTTGATACCCTTATCATTGCTGCAAGAGTGTTATATGATGTTAACTGCTGCCTGTTAACAGAACTTTCTGTTTTGTCATTTTCGTTGCATTTTGTGTGTGCATCCTATGGGCTTGATGTCTACGAGTTTTGAGCTACATCATGCCATATTTACAGTGGTGCAATCCATGTATTTTTTATGCCTTTTGGTGAGTGCATCAAGCTTGTGTAGTAGGGTACTTGCTGTTACTGTTTTGCTAGGCTGAATCTGTTATATCATGATGCAATGTAAACCTGCTGCTACAAGTCATTCTATGCATAATCTGGAGATGTTCACTAAGGATGTTTTGTTATACATGTCGTGCTCTACCAATCCATGCCCTTGGTTGCATTTATAGCCTGTTGTAGCTTGTTGTAATCTTGCTCTCAAATTGCTAAATAATGTTTCTGTCAGCCTGTTAACATTAAGTTCAGTTTTTCCATGTCAATAACTAGTGATCCATGTACCCTATGGACTTGATCTTGCCATTCTTAGCTCCATAAACATGTCTTATTACTGTTGGTTACCTTGTCATGCCAGGTATTGCTCTGTGGTAAGTTTTACAAGCTCACCAACATGCCTACTTATCGTTGTTCCTCCCATGTACTGTTATTCTGAATTTGTCATATTATTTGCCATGTTTGCATGGATCCTACCATCTTTTCTGTTGATCTTTGGAATTAGTTCAGTAAGGGAGTTTTGTTCTTTCTCTTTAGTATTAGCATGCCGTGCCTTTGTTTGCCATGTTAAGTTCCTGTAGCATACTTTTTGATAGCTCTAAACATTGCAACCTGATGTAATTTCTGCCATGCACAGTGATTTCTGCCAAGTCTGTGAAACTGTTATTATTTGCAATCTTGCCATGTCCTTTTGAGCATGTTATAGTGTTTTCTGGAGATAGCTCAGTGTACATGCTTTGTCGTGCTTTACCTGTACATCATGCCCATGCCTTTTTGTTTTCATGTTGAGGTGTTGTAGCATATTGTTTTGATGCTTGCTAGATTCCTAGTTGCTATTTTGGACAGCTTGTCCTTTAAACTTGTTTCATGTGTATGTGTTGAATCGTTGCTCCGTTTTGAGTGTGCTCTATATGAAACTTGCTTGATTTTGCATGTAGTTTCATCTTATCATGTTGCATCCATGTTTTGGGAGTGTTTTCTTGATGTTTGTATGCATTTTGCATCAATGTCATGGTTAACTTGTTTTGCTCATATCTTCTACGCTGTAGCTCCGGACTAAATGAACCTTATATGAAACTTGACTAGAAATTCATGTAGATCATCTTGGTGAATTTTAACTTGATGTTTAACAACTTGAACATAAGGTTTATTCAGATCTGGGCCAATTTCGAAATTTGCATATGAGGACTTACCGGATTAGTTCTATATTGTTTTCGGCCTCATTTAAACTTGCTTTGATGTGTTGCTCTGGTATGCATCATCTCTTGCCATGAGTAGTTTCAGGTAGCCTTTGTCATGCATCTTGATTGGTTGTGCATCATGCCATGTCTATGTGTTGTGTGTTTACCTTGTTGTTTTCTTCTTTCCGGTTGTGCTCCTTCTCGTTAGTTCCTGTTTCGTTGTGATTGTGAGGATTCGTTCGTCTACGCTTGGTTCATCTTCGTGGCTTCATCTTCTTCATGGACTCGTTCTTCTTCCTTGCGGGATTTCAGGCAAGATGACCGCTACCTTGGATCTCACTACTATCATTGCTATGCTAGTTGCTTCGTTCTATCGCTATGTTGCGCTACCTATCACTTGTTCTTCAAGCCTCCCAATTTGCCATGTGAGCCTCTAACCTTTTTCACCCTTCCTAGCAAACCGTTGTTTGGCTATGTTACCGCTTTGCTCAGCCCCTCTTATAGCGTTGTTAGTTGCAGGTGAAGTTGAAGGTTGCTCCATGGTGGATAGGATTATGTTGGGATACCACAATATCTCTTACTTAATTAATGCATATATATACTTGGTAAAGGGTGGAAGGCTCGGCCTTATGCCTGGTGTTTTGTTCCACTCTTTCCGCCCTAGTTTCCGTCATACCGGTGTTATGTTCCTTGATTTTGTGTTCCTTACGCGGTTGGGTGATTTATGGGACCCCCTTGACAGTTTGCTTTGAATAAAACTCCTCCAGCAAGGCCCAACATTGGTTTTACCTTTGCCTAACAACCTACTAACTTTCCCTTGGGCAGGCCAACCCAAGGGTCATCTTTATTTTAACCCCCCCCCCCCCCGGGCCAGTGCTTCTCTAAGTGTTGGTCCGAACCAAGCCGCCTGCGGGGCCACTTCGGGGAAACTCGAAGTCTGGTTTTACTCGTAGCCTGTCTCATCCGGTGTGCCCTGAGAACGAGAACTTGACACCAGATTCGAATTAAAACGCATCAATCGCGTGTGTAGCCGTGATGATCTCTTTTCGGCGGAGTCCGGGAAGTGAACACGGTTTGGGTTATGTTTGAATGTAAGTAGTTTCAGGATCACTTCTTGATCATTGCTAGATTCACGACCATTCCATTTGCTTCTCTTCTCGCTCTTATTTGCGTAAGTTAGCCACCATATTTTGCTTAGCCGCTCACCACTTATCCATTCCTTTACCCAATAAGCTTTGCTAGTCTTGATACCCATGGTAATGGGATTGCTGAGTCCTCGTGGCTCACAGATTACTACAACAACAGTTGCAGGTACAGGTTATGTGATGATCTTGACGCGAGAGTGATGCTTGCTTGCTTTGAGTTCTTCTTCTACTTCATCGTTCAAGGGATAGGTTCCAGGTCGGCAGCCTGGGCTAGCAGGGTGGATGTCGTTTGAGTTTATGTTTGTGTTTCATCCATAGTCGGATGATGCTCTTGTGTATGATGATGTTGTATTCGTGTGGCATTGTATGCCTCTTGTATGTATCTCCATCTATTATGTAATGTTGATGTAATGATATCCACCTTGCAAAAGCGTATCAATATGCGATTCTATCCTTGGTGGGACCTTCGAGTCTCTTTAGGATAGTATCGCATATTGGGCGTGACAAGCATCCTGGTGCTTATCAACACAAAATATGCAGGCAACGGCATAACAAAAGGTTAAATATCCAAATTCTTATGTGTGGTTCAGAGATACAAAATAACATACTGAGATGTCGCACATGCCCTCATATAACACACATGCTTGTGAATGATGAATAACAACCCTCATAATCGATCTTATCGCGTACTGCCCAATTCGTGGACACCACCCCTCTATAAATAGTGTTGAGGTATTCAAGCTTTTCAAAATATTTTGGAACATATATTGATTAATGATAAAATAGTGTTCAGATATGCAAGATTTTCCAAATACATATTGTTCAAAAGAATTCCCAGTAAAAGTATGTATCATGATGGTACAGCCCAGCCACCTGGTGACTGAACCCCTTGCAACTAATAAAGTAAAAATATAAAATGAATATGTTGTGCCATCAATTTTCAACTCAACCAATTTGCAAACCACATGGTCTTTTCTGAGACAAAAGGACTTTAATCTAGTCAGCAAGTAATCAACACCATGAAAATGTGCACACTAAGAATCATCAATATTTATAATGATAGTTTAATATAACTGACTAACACAAAGACCAAGCACGTGATCTTTTGTATAAGAATCACCAAACAAGGTAATAGAGTGTGCTTTGGTTGGTAGCCAAATATTGCTAGCCAATACTTTAGCATGCTTACATTTGGCGACTTAATATAACTGACTATCACAGAGAACAAGCACACGATCTTTTGTAAATCACGAAACAAAGGTAATAGGACATGCTTTTATTGGCAGCCAAAAATTGCTAGCCAATAGTTTGGCATACCTACATTTTGCAACTCCAAAACTTGCCAAATGTAGGCAAGTTTCGAGAGAAGTTAGTACCCAACGAATTGGTTTAGCTTTGCCTTGCATAAATATTGGCAAGTCATCTTTCAGCACCAAACCATGAAATTTTTCATTACAAACACAACCAAGATGCATGGTAAACTAAGAACCAATATATCTATAAAGAGACACATGAAGCATGCAATAACATCAAAGAACCACTCTACTATTGCATTTTAATGTAAACTGATTTGCTTGGCCTTGATAAACCCTACAGTGTTGAGTGCACATAAATAGAAACTATCCCAACCCAACAATAAAAAGACTGATCTGCATTGGTGATACTACATGCCTACCAAACCAGCCCAGACAGTCGAAAGTCGGCACAAACACATCCTGGCGTAATACTTGAAGAGTGCTATATTTGTCTTGCCGTTTGCTAGTTTCTGGAGAAGACATAACCCAGTTTAATTTTCACCAAAAGAAATGAAGAATGGGGCCATAAGAAGCATACCATATCTCAGCTGCGCCTGTTGCTCCATTGCTTGCAGCCTTATTTTCAACTCATTGTTATGAGTCGCAAGTCCTCCAGAGTCCCTCTACAAACAAGTGCATCAGGAATTAGTTCCATCCTAACATAAACAAAATCAAAAATACAGAGCAACTCCATAAGACAAACCTGCAGCATTGTCAACCGTGTTGAAAGTGTAGTCGTCTTTGTCTGCAAGATCTGTACCTTATGCTCGAGTTCTTGAATGTACCTCATCTTGCGCTCCTTTGACCTTGCCGCAGACTGGCGATTTGCCAAAATCCTGTCAATTTAAAAAGTCAGGATGCTTAAATTGAGGGGGAAATATTTTTTCACTCTATGATGAAATGCACACTTCTTGGCCCTCTTAGGATCTGTCAAAGCTATCTCTGTGAGGCGTCCATTTGCCATAATCTTCTTCTTCTCAGCCTAAGTGAACTGTGAACTCGGTACCAAACAGTGATGCAGCAGCACCACCATCCAAGGACCCACTCCCGCTCCTACCACTAGTATAAAAACGACCTTACGTTAACCTCATTAGTCCCGGTTCAATTACGGCCCGGTACTAATGTGGCCATTAGTCCCGGTTTCAACGGCTAGGCATTAGTCCCGGTTTGTGGTGTACCTATAGTCCCGATTTGTGTCACAAACCAGGACTAAAGGGGTGGTGGCAGGCTGGCATTAGGCCGGGGCCCCATGAGCCCCTTTAGTCCCGCTTTGTGACACAAACCGGGACTATAGGTTAGACATTTAGTCCGGGTTGGATCCACCAACCGGGACTAAAGGGGTGTAACCTTTTAGTTTCGGTCGGTGGCTCCAACACAGACTAAAGGGGTTTCGTAATATAAAAC
>NC_041385.1:378711151-378715619 GCF_002162155.2 Triticum dicoccoides | reverse complement strand
TGTATTGCCTTTTCAGTTTTGAAAAAAATAAAAGAAAATGATAAAAAGTTCAAAAATTAAAATCCTTCGAGATGTAGTTATGTTTTGCAAAAAAGTGTTATGAAAAAAATTAAAATCCTACTAGTTAGGGAAATTTAAAAACATAAATTTCGGCATGTTTTGCAAAAAAAAAGTGTTATGAAAAAGTAAAACGACTATAACTTTTGCATACGATGTCGAAAAAAAGTGCAATATATCAAAATGTTCAGAACGAAAAGCCGGTTCCGATTTCAACGGTCGTAGGCTGTTTTGAAAAAAAAATTAGAATCCTCAAATTCTGAAAGGAAAAAAAGTTATGCTGAAATTTCAGTTTTTTAGAAATTTGGTCAAATCTGGTCAAACTGTGATCAAACTATGGTCAAACTACTTATTCAAGAAATATTAATGTTACTAAATAATTATTCAAGAATATTAGTGTTACTAAGTAATGATTTCAGTTTTTTTGAATTTTGGTCAAATCTGGTCAAATTCTGGTCAAACTATGGCCAAACTACTTATTCAAGAAATATTAGTGTTATTAAATAATTATTGTTTTCTAGAATAATAGTTTCAAACTCAAACGGTGAAACGTGTGACTTCATGCTCAAGCTAAACTCCTAAGGGTTAATATGATTGATTGCTTACTATTGTTAGGAAAACAACAAGTGCAGACTTGGAAACAAGGGGGAATAGAACTCGAAAGTTAAGCGTGCTCAGGCTGAAGTAGTGAAAGGATGGGTGATCGGAAGTTAGACGATTGGAATGAGTGCTCCACACTTGAGCAGTGATGAGTGGTGATTAGAGATTAAATCGGAAAAAATCAATTTTTTCAAAAAAAATCAATAATTTCGTTTAGTCTTGATTAGGTCCCCCGATGCGGGCTCGTGTCACGTGGTGGGCCTTTGGTATCGGGCCGTGTTGAACCGGGACTAAGGGGGGGCTTTAGTCCCCACCCTTTAGTGACGGTTGCAGAACCGGGACTAAATGTCCTTACGAATCGGGACTAAAGCCCGATTCTACACTAGTGATAGAAAGGTCGCCACAGGGGGACGGCAATGGTAGCTTTGGTGAATCGTCACATGTGGCATAGGTGAGCTTACCCATGAAGTTGTCCATGGACAAGCTCCGACAATGCCGAGATTTGGCTTCGTCCTTCCTCTCCACTGAGGTCGATTGGCTCTCGCCTTCATTCTCGCTGCTCTTAGTCGCGCGGGCAGCGCGGGTGCCACTGGCACGGCTGTGACTGTCACGGTCGTCGTGGCGGTCCTTGGAGGAGTTGAGCGCGTCCATCCCATCCAGGGCCATGTAGGCGTTGACAAGGTCATACAGCCGCTACTGGTAATTACTAGTAGCGCTTCTCACTGCCCGCGCTACTACTATTATTCAGTATTCTATTTCTTTTTAATTTTAGGTCGTATTCATACACCTTTATACAAGTTTTCATACAGTAGCAATTTAGTGATTGTTTTTACATTATAACGAGTTATTAAATCACTAGGTGAAAGAACCGCGGATTAATTTCAAATGGATGGATCCTAAGTGACCAAGTCATGGATTATCGTGATAATCCATGACTTGATCACTTAGGATCCATCCACTTGAAACTAATCCACGGTTCTTTCACCCAATGATATAATAACTCATCATCATCATCATTCTCATCATCATCATCATCATATTAATATAAAAACACTTGCATCATATCGTCACCAACACTAGCTAATGATCATCATAGTTATTACCACCAACACTATTTAATCATCATAGTCATAGTGTAACTATCTAATCACCACCAACACTAGCTAATAATAATCATCATAGTCATCACCACCAACACTTATTCTAGCTAGCTAATCACTCATGCTGCTCTCTCTCGGGTAAAATAGCATAGAACATGTGCAGCACTCCTGATTCATCATATTGGAGCATGCGGATGAACATGTCTCTTAATTGTGGGCTACGCTTTTGATTGTTGTCCCCTAGTACTTCTCTGCGATTATTCACAATTTTGCTCCAGTCTTTGACTATTAAGACTTGCTCGCTTTTAGAAATCCTGAATGCACTCATGTGCAATGTAGGATGTCTTGGCCGTAAGCTAACCATGGACATGCGACCTTTAGCCTCGATCCATTGAGGCACA
Organism: Triticum dicoccoides; assembly: GCF_002162155.2. Lineage (NCBI taxonomy): Eukaryota > Viridiplantae > Streptophyta > Magnoliopsida > Poales > Poaceae > Triticum > Triticum dicoccoides. The sequence goes on along the minus strand of NC_041385.1, from coordinate 378,713,461 downwards.
ACTATCATCGGGGGTCTCTGTTGAAGAACATCGAAGTAACATACTTAGCAATGAAGTTTAGCTAAAAATAATAATGTATGCAAAAGATGCACTGAGGATAAATAGTAAAAATCTTACCATCTTTCGTAAATAGATGTGACCATAGTTCAGTACGAACACTATTGGTCGCACGTTTTGAGTACTAAGATTTTCAAGTTCAGGAAAATAATTTATCTTGACAGTATGAAGATCCTCAAGCCATGAAACATAGTGACTTATCTCCTCGCGGTTTAGTTCAGCCCCGGGATAGTAGTAGGTCATGTCTACCAAACGCCGGACATGTTTGCTTGAATGGAAATAAGTTGTCAATAGAAATTAATTGTCAACTATTTTTGAATAAACAATATCCAAGACATAAATATGGTTGAGAAACTCACATAATGGTAGAACAGGAGGCGTCTGCACATCGACCCAGATGTCGATATTACCTTCAATATCATCTTCCGGACGAATATCAAAGGTGATAAGCATATCAAGCTCAAATGCATAAGCCTTGCATAGTGCTCTCCATTTTTTGCATTCAAAATGGGTGTAGGTGTCTGAATTGTATAATTTTGCGTCAAAAGTATAACCATGCTCGGTCCTCAAGTTAACTCTTTTTACCTCCATAGTTTCCATAGTACTGAAACCAACCTTATCCAAGACATACATTCTTGCATGGCAGGGGATACGCGAGTAGTATATTAAAAAATGAAAATTATAAGTTGAACCAAAAGAAGCAGAAGTCATGCTTAATTACGAAAAAAGACTTGTCGTTGTGACTTAATGTATCCACTTCGAAGGTGTCATCCAGCTTGATGCTGAAGAGCCTACCACCAACTAGGTGAGGCATGTCGCAAAGGTCGTGCTCGTCTTCGCAGTACCCGCACATACCGAATTCCTTTTCGTTGTCTGACATTTCCTATGTTCATAGTTGAAACATTAATTAAAAATCAACCAAAGGCAACTACCAGGAAACTCAACACACAGATCACTATTACTCAATATGCAACGAGTTGACTTCAGGTCTCTCGAGTCTTCCTTTCTAAACTCTCATCTCACGTATATGGTGGGCACTCCCTCTCTGATATTGCGACCGTCGGTGATGGTCGCTACTCCTCCTTTCCCTAGTGCGTTACAAATATCTAGCACAAGGAAAAGAAGGAGAAGTGACCCCCATGACAACAGTCGGCATTCTTCTTCTCTCATATATGGTGGACACTCCCTCACCTATTTTTCGACCGTCGATGATGGTCGCTACTCCTTCTTCCCCTAGTGCATAACAAAGGTCTAGCACAAAGAGAAGAAGGAGAAGCGACCCCTACAACAATAGTCGGCATTCTTCTTCTAGCACAAGTATGGAGCCCCGACAAACTTAAAGTCAACTCAAAATGTCGCTTAATTCTCTTTCTAGCAAATCCGGGCACAAGTCATGCTTAAATTCACAGAAAAATCCGGCATGACCTTTGCTAAAATAGGACATATCGAGAGCCTGAAATTTGCCGGAACGGAAATGAATCAACACTCAGGAAAAACATAGGTCACTCGGATTTTCCCTGTGATACAAAGATGTCCATACACATATGACGATGCTTAACTTGCAATTCCATCTGGATCAATTATCATAAGCATTCACACATGAGCTCACCGACTCAATACCATAGTTCTACTCTACCGAACACACCGAGGAGTAGAGAAGGAGGAGATGGACTTTTAGCTCACCGACTCGGGTGTAGAGGAAGTAGCTACAGGTAGCCCCGATGACGATCACTCCAAGGAGACACGACTCTACAAAGCCTGCATATTCCACCGAGAGAATTTTAGATCATCAAATCTCATATAGCATTCTTTGATGACAAAGTGATAATGACATAAAAATAATTAAATTTTCCAATACATTACTATATTGAAAAACAAAATTACAAAAAAAATCTATACCTATTCACTAGTTTCTATCCTATTCAAAAAGCTATTTTATATTCAAAAAATATTCCCTAGTTTTCTATTACTAAAATTTTCTAGTTCTAGCCCTAACAAACTATGTCTAAAATATCCTAGTTCTAGCCCTAACATTTACTAAAAATACCTTAGTGAAACCCTAAATTATTTTGTATATAAACCTAACATAGCTAAATTAAGCACTTACTAAATAAACTACTTCTATTAAGTACTTACTAAACAAACTAAATTAAGCACTTACTAAAAACAGCAAATAAACTACATTATCAGTGAGGAGAGATGGAGGGAGGAGGGACGAGGAGGAGAGAGGAGAGAGAAGTAGGGGGTGGGAGG
>NC_041385.1:378676744-378710949 GCF_002162155.2 Triticum dicoccoides | reverse complement strand
CATGGACGGGGGAGTGAGGAGGATGCGACCGGATGAGGGAGGAGGACGCGGCCGGAGGAGGGAGGAGGGCGTGGCAGGAGGAGGGAGGAGGGTAAGGAGAAGCGAGGGCGGCGGCGGCAATGCGGCGGTGGGGGAGGGCCGTACGTTGGCGGCGGCGGCGGATGACGTGCGTGGGAGAGTGAGAGTGGGAGTGGACAGGGGGAGAGTGAGGGGTGGTTGGGGGAAGAAGATAGGATGGGTTTAGCAGTAGTGCGCGTTAGGGGAAAGCGCTACTGCTAAACTACTTATCAGTAGCGAGTTTCAGGGGTACGCGCTACTACTACACTTTGCCTGGCGGCAACGGTTTGGCAATTTTAGTAGTTGCGCCCTTCATCCTTGCCGCGCTACTGCTATATATGTAGCAGTAATGCCTTATGTGTATACGCGCTGCTGCTAAGTACCAGCATCGCTTCTTTTTAACCCCCGCTACTGCTAAGGTTCTGTGTATAAGGTTTTCCCTAGTAGTGAACGCAGCGTCGTCGCCCTCCAATCTGCCCCGCCATCCTGTCCCATGGCCGGCTCGCGCTTCACCGGCGCCAGGGGCGGCAGGGGTGGGCTGAGCTGCGAGAACCCGAAGGGGTTGTTGGTCTGAGAGTGGCAGTGGCCAGCCCTCCACGGCAGCAGGCCAATAGGAAGGGCGGGATGGCGGGCAGGCCGGCCAGATCGGCGTACGGCAGCGGCGGGAGCAAGTCGAGGGAGAAGAAGAGGGGTTGTGATAGCGAGCGCGTGTGGTGGGCTGCGGCTTGATGGATCTGTAGGTCCATCCCGCCCCGACAATGGTTGAGCGGCGCAAGACAGAGAGAATATCATGGGGTGGCTTGCCCAAGACCCGTAGATGCGGAGCGGGTTGGGGTCGGCGGCCGCCGCTTCCTTCCTCCTCATCTGCCACTATCATCCTAGCGGGAGGATGACGTCTGACCTCAGCGGTGATGGTCGCCCGTAGACGAGAGAAAAGGGGTGGCGGCGGCGCTGATCGGTATGGAGCAGGGCAAGAGAAGAGTCACGGGAGAAGCGAGGCCATCTTCCACTGGCAGTGCTAGCGGAGTGATGGGGCAACCCAGGGGCGGCTGTGGCGGCAACCCTAGGTTGGGGAGGAAAAATGAGAGAGGGAGAGAAAAAGAACAATGTGTGTGACAAGATGACCTACCAGCGATTTATCCCAGCGTTGCACAGCCAGCACAGTAAAAGTACAGGTGGATAACGTGAGCGAGCGTATGCATAGGTTAATGTGTTTGATGATGTGCATTTTGCATAGTTTAACAAATTTTGATCAATGAACTGTATTTTGTTTTCTATTTTCATTGTAACATCAACCTTACGTGGTTCTTCTTATCAATTTTTGAACTGAAGGTATAAAATAGAGGGCATGTACTTGATTATTTTAGTGTCAATATACTCAGAAGACATGGATCGATCACGGAAGGAGTAGACGAAGACCATGGAAAGCAGGAGTACTAGGAACAGAATACTGGTGAGTTAACTTCGGTTTTCAGAATTGAAGCTTCACTCAGGTGAAGTCGTTCCTTTGGACATTGATATCTGCTATGTAGATAAAGGAAAATTGAATTAAGAACTCAATCGGTGCAGAGACCATGAGTTGTGGACCATATATTTTGTTGTGACGCCCCCGATTCAATCGTACACTAATCATGCACACAAATGTGTATGATCAAGATCAGGGACTCACGGAAAGATATCATAACACAACTCTAAAAGTAAAATAAGTCATACAAGCATCATGTTACAAGCCAGGTGCTCAAGGGCTCGAATACAAGTGCTCGAACATAAATGAGTCAGCAGAAGCAACAATATCTGAGTACTGACATAAGTTAAGCAACTTTCCATAAGATTTCTAGAACAAACTGGGATACAGATCGAAAGAGGCGCAGGCCTCCTGCCCGGGATCCTCCTAAACTACTCCTGGTCGCCGGCGTCCTGAACGTAGTAGTAGGCACCCGCGGTGTAGTAGGGGTCGTCGTCGACGGTGTCATCTGGCTCCTTTGCTCCAACATCTGGTTGCGACGTCCGAGGAGAAGAGGAAAGGGGGGAAAGAGGGAGCAAAGCAACTGTGAGTACTCATCCAAAGTACTCGCAAGCAAGGATCTACACTACATATGCATGGGTATCTGTGTAAAGGGGCAATATCGTTGGACTGAACTGCAGAATGCCAAAATAAGAGGGGGATAGGTAGTCCTATCAAAGACTATGCTTCTGGCAGCCTCCATCTTGCAACATGTAGAAGAGAGTAGATGGTAAGTTAACCAAGTATCATCGCATAGCATAATCCTACCTGGCGATCCTCCCCTCGTCGCCCTGTGGGAAAGTGATCACCGGGTTGTCGCTGGAACTTGTCTGGGTGTGTTTTATTAAGTATCCGGGACTAGTTCTCGTAAGGTCAAGGTACAACTCCGGGTCGTCCTTTTACCGAGGGACACGGCTATTCGAATGGATAAACTTCCCTGCAGGAGTGCACCACATAACCCAACACGCTCGATCCCTCTGGCCGGACACACTTTCCTAGGTCATGCCCGGCCTCGGAAGATCAACACGTCGCAACCCTACCTAGGCACAACAGACAGGCCAGCACGCCGGTCTAAATCCTAAGCGTGCAGGGGTCTGGACCCATGCCCATTGCACACCTGCACGTTGCAAACGCGACCGGTGAGCAGATCTAGCCTCCCTTATACAAGAGCAGGTGTTCCAGTCCAACCCGGCGCTCGCCGCTCAGTCGCTGATGTCAAGAAGACTTCGGCTGATACCATGACGTCGAGTGCCCATAATTGTTCCTGTGTAGTTGGTTAGTGCGTATAGGCCAGTGGCCAGACTCAGATCAAATACCAAGATCTCGTTAAGCGTGTTATTTTGAAGTAACCGTGGACGCCGACCAGGCCAAGCCCACCTGTCTCCTAGGTGGTCACAACCTGCCATGTCGCTCCGCCACAAAGTAGCACTCGGGGGCCGTCGGGAACCCAGGTACACCACTACCTGGATGGAACCACCTATCGTTTCAGCCCCCAAATCTGAATCACTTGCGGGTACTCTACAAGCCGACCCGACTTTAGTCACCATCTGTACAGTATGTAAGTATGTATAATATAAACCCGTGATCACCTCCCGAGTGATCACGGCCAGCATGGCAGGCGGACAAGAATGTAGGGCCACTGATGATAAACTAGCATCCTATACTAAGCATTTAGGATTGCAGGTAAGGTATCAACAGTTGTAGCAACAGTGACAGGCTATGCAGCAGAATAGGATTAACCGAAAGCAGTAACATGCTACACTACTCTAATGCAAGCAGTAGAGAGAAGGAATAGGCGATATTGGGTGATCAAGGGGGGGGGGGCTTGCCTGGTTGCTCTGGCAAGAAGGAGGGTCGTCGGTGACGTAGTCGTACTCAATTGCATCAGCGCCGGTCTCGGGGTCTACTTGAGAAGAAGAGGGGGAAGAAACAGTAAATACGGAGCAAACAAAGCATCACAAAATATAACAAGGCAATATGTGGTGCCAGGGTGATCTAACGCAGGGATAGGTGATACCGGCGAAGGGGGAAACATCCGAGAAAGTATTCCCGGTGTTCCGCGTTTTAGGACAGATGAACCGGAGGTGGATTGTTGCAGGTTCGCTATGCTAGGACCGTGTGGCTGACAAACGGACTGCGTATTCGGATTCGTCTCGTCCTTCTGAGCAACTTTCATGAACAAAATTTTTTCATCCGTGTTACGGTTTATTTTATATTATTTTTCAAAGTTTTAATGAATTGTTGAATTATTTAAAATTCAAATTAAAATAGTTAAATGCTATGTGTACCCAGTGACAGCCATAGAGATTGACATGTGGGTCTAGGTCAAAGGCAACACAATCAAAATTGACTAGTCAACAGGGTCCGTGGGACCCAGCTGTCATTGTCACATGTGTTAACAGATTGTTTAATTCAGTTTAGTTAGCGGTAGGACCTTACTGTTAGAGATTCTAGTTAATCAGACATTAATTAAATTAATTGAGTTAGCAGTAGGACCCGCATGTAATAGGCATTTGTCATAATAAAGATTATTTAACAGAGGAAGCCCCACATGCCATTTGCACATTAGACTACTTAGTAATTAATCTAACCTACCTAGTCTGATGCTAACCAGGGATGGCCATAGGCAAAAACATGCCCCATGGCTGGGCACGCACGGGGATCAAGCGGCCATGGCCTACAGCGGCAGCAACAACTAGCATGCAGCGGCGGCGGCTAGCAAAAAGCAGCAGCGGGTAGCAGCATCAGTGCAGTAGCAAGCAGCGGCATTAGCAAAGAGCTGCACGGCATCAGCAGCGAGTAGCGGCAGCAGCGACGCAGCCGAACAGCAGCAACAACAGGGCAACAGCAGCAGCAAGGCAGCAGCTTCAGGCGGCAATGGGAGCAGAGAGCAGCGGCAGCGTACGAGCGGACGAGGCGGGCGCGTGGGCGCTCGCGGGGAGCGCGGCCGGGGATGTCAGGGCGTGGTCCAGGCACAACAAGGGCTCGCGGGCGAGCGCGTGCGGCGGGAGCGGAGCTCCGGTCAGGGCGCCCGTGTACGGGGATCGTCGGGGCTGCGCCACAGGCGCCCATTTGACGCGCGTCTGGTCGCGTTCGAATTTACGCGGGGAGCCGCGTCTAACGGTGGCGGTTACAACAGCTGGAGTGGCCGGAGTTGAGCACTCCGACGACGGCAAGGGGCGGCGGTTTTGGGCGAGCTTGGTTTAAACGGCGTGGAGCACCGCAGGAGCTGCAAGTGGGCGCGTTATCCTCGTGGGAGCTCCAGGAGCTCGAGACCAAGCACGGGTGCGAGCCACAGCAGTTGTGAGCTTTGCGACGACATGGCCGGCGGCGACGAGCTTCGGCCGCGACGGGAACTGTGGCTACGGACACGGATTCGAGAACTAGGGAGAGGGCTTTCGAGCGGGAGCTCATCGGGGAGCGCACGAAAGGCTCGGTGAGGGCCGGGAGCGCAGGACGACGACGGAGTCGATGGAGGTGCGCCGGTGGCCAAAGGTTGAAGAAGAGTTTGATCCGCTCGATGTAGTGGCCTCGGGCTCTAACGGTGGTGCGTAGACGATGTAGGGGACGACGACGAACCTGCCGGACGCCAACGGATGACGAACAGTGGCCGATGGCCACGTGTACGGCAACGGCGCGGCGACGGCTACGCTCGGGCGTCGAAGAAATTGAGGAGAGCGAGGCAAGGGGGAAAATGTGCGGGGGCTAGGGTTGACGATGGGGTGCGAGGGTCTTGTAGGGCGAGGCCTTAACCACCGGTGGAGCCGCGGGATGGCTGCCACCGCGGCCATGGCGCCGTGGATGGCGCCACGCCTCCCCCTGCCTCGATAGGTTGAAGGAGCTGCGGGTGGGCTGGGGCTGTTTTGCTAAAAGGGCCAAGGGGCCAGTAGATTAGGTTTCTTTTCTTTTTATTAGTAGGTTTCCCTTTTTCTTTTCTGTTTGTATTTAGTTTAGGTACTAAATGATTTTAGTTCATTGTGCAAACTATCACATAAATTCTAGGTAATATTTTGGGCTATTCCAACAAGTTTCAAATATTTTTGGATAGTTACATATTTATTTAAATTAGATTGTTTCAATAAAAAGCTTATGAGTCAATTTTAAAATGTTTAGGAGCACTTGTATAATTTTAAAAATGCTAATTCTTACATGAAAATTAGCTAGTAATTATTTGCAACCCAGCCTACATTTTTATTTTACCTTTTGAAACTTATTTAAATTTTCAAGTTGCATTCGAATTTGAATTTGAACGGGTTTTCAATAAGAGTCGATTTAGCTAAAAAAAGGAGACCTGGCATCATTTGTCAGGGTTTACTGTAGCTTAATTATTGGGGTGTTACAAATCTCCTCCACTACAAGAAATCTCGTCCCGAGATTTAAGAGGTGGAGCAAAGGGGGAAAGGCCTGGTTACGAAATTCTGACGAATCTTCTCGGTCTTGGTTGCTCTTCTCGAAGAGGTCGATCCATTATGTTGATGTCTTCATTTCTTAGTTTCAGGGCATCATGATGAAGTCGTCATCCTTTCTTCAGGGGTTCCATCGTACTTATGAAAAAGAATAAGGGGTATCTTCGGGAACTGACCTCTACAGGTCGCTTATCTGGTAGATAACACCAGGGAAGGTGGCAACAAGTAACTCTCGAATTGAAACTGAAGAAAATTTCGAGAGAAAATTTAGAAGGTACGATGAGAAGTTTTGATCGGGCAGGCAATCATTCGATGCCTAATCGGAAGGTGAAAGGGGTCTCAGAGCAACGATACAAATATTGTGTTTGATACTAGAGTGGATCATCTCTAGGAAGGTGGCTCCTGAACTATATACGAAGCCAAGCGTGAGGTATCGCTTTGGCAACAGGGATGTACAGGAGAGTCGGGTTTCGATCATGTGGAACTATGGGTTATGGGCCCACCACATGGATCAAAAAGTAGGAAGGACGGTGACATCTTGCACGCTCATGATAGCAAGGCAGGTCAGAGGATAGCCTGCCAGTCATGTTGGCAACAAGGTTGGTACCAAGGGCGAGGGACGAAGAGAACCATTTTCCTGCTCGTAGGAACGAGGCGGACCAATAGGCAAAGTTCTCTTCCATCCGTGGTTACCGAAATGTCATCAATAGTAGTAACAGGGTTATACTCGACAGGTTTGTACAACTGAGGTGTTGACATAAGCAGGAGAATATTACTGCTTAGATCATATAGATCACAAGAAAGGTTAAACAAAACAATCGAAAGTAAAAGTGATTATCAGGTTTAAACAGAACAATGGAAAGGGAAATGTGTATACACACATATTTTAGGGGTATTGCTACCTCTTGAGCATGCGTTGGTTTTCCTTTGAAGAGGAAAGGGTGATGCAGCAAAGTAGCGTAAGTATTTCCCTCAGTTTTTGAGAACCAAGGTATCAATCTAGTAGGAGGCTACACTCAAATCCCTCGTACCTGCACAAACAAATAAGAACCTTGCAACCAACGCGATAAAGGGGTTGTCAATTCCTTCACGGCCACTTGCAAAAGTGAGATCCAATAGAGATAATAAGATAAATATTTTTGGTATTTTTATGATATAGATTGGAAAATAAAGATTGCAAAATAAAATAGACCAAAAACTTATATGATGGAAAATAGACCCGGGGGTCACAGGTTTCACTAGTGGCTTCTCTCAAGATAGCATAAGTATTACGGTGGGTGAACAAATTACTGTCGAGCAATTGATAGAAAAGTGCATAGTTATGAGAATATCTAGGCATGATCATGTATATATGCATCACGTCCGCGACAAGTAGATCGAAACGATTCTGCATCTACTACTATTACTCCACACATCGACCGCTATCCAGCATGCATCTAGAGTATTAAGTTCATAAGAACAGAGTAATGCGTTAGGCAAGATGACATGATGTAGAGGGGTAAACTCAAGCAATTTGATATAAACCCCGTCTTTTTATCCTCGATGGCAACAATACAATACATGCATTGTTGCCCCTGCTGTCACTGGGAAAGGACACCGCAAGATTGAACCCAAAGCTAAGCACTTCTCCTATTGCAAGAAAGATCAATCTAGTAGCCAAACCAAACTGATAATTCGAAGAGACTTGCAAAGATAACAAATCATACATAAAAGAATTCAGAGGAGATTCAGATATTGTTCATAGATAATCTTAATTATAAACCCACAATTCATCGGATCTCGACAAACACACCGCAAAAAGAATTACATCGACTAGATCTCCAAGAAAATCGAGGAGAACTTTGTATTGAGATCCAAAGAGAGAGAAAAAGGCATCTAGCTAATAACTATGGAGCTGAAGGTCTGTGGTAAACTACTCACACTTCATCGAAAAGGCTATGGTGTTGATGTAGAAGCCCTCCGTGATCGATTTCCCCTCCGGCAGAGCGCCGGAAAAGGCCCCAAGATGGGATCTCACGGGTACAAAAGGTTGCGGCGGTGGAAATAGGGTTTCGTGATGCTCTCGGACGTTTTCAGGGTATATGAGTATATATAGGCGAAAGAAGTCGGTCAGGGGAGCCACGAGGGGCCCACGAGGGTGGGGGCGCGCCTACCCCCTGGGCGCGCCTCCCTGCCTCGTGGCCGCCTCGTTTCTTCCTTGATGTCCACTCCAAGTCTCCTGAATTGCGTTTGTTCCAAAAACGACTCTCCCGAAGGTTTCATTCCGTTTGGACTCTGTTTGATATTCTTTTTCTGCGAAACACTGAAATTGGCAAAAAAAACAGCAATTTGGACTGGGCCTCCGGTTAATAGGTTAATCCCAAAAATAGTATAGAAGTGTATAATAAAGCCCATTAAACATCCAAAATAGATAATATAATAGCATGGAACAATCAAAAATTATAGATATGTTGGAGACGTATCAGGTATATCCTTCCCAAGGACAAGCGGAGCATGATATCCATGACAGGATAGAAAGTAGTAAACCATTTAGGTAAGGGGGGAGGAACTTCATGATATTACACATACAATGGTGTTAGGGTAAATGATAAAGAAAATTTAGCATTGGGTTTCAAATGTTCTTATTCATAATCGGAGTACCATAGACATGCTTCGAGATAGCATTGACATGGTCATTGGATAAAGATCGGACTTTGGATTCACAAAGGATCCACCAGAAACAACTTATAGAATAAGTCTTACAATTTCCTCATGGAAGAATGGCTAAACTTCCTAAAAAGGATACTATAACAATAGGTCATATGCCCAGGTGTGCTAGGCATGACATCACCTTACCGGGTCTTATAAAGACCAATGTTATAACTCTTGGAAATATGTTCCAACCATCATATATGACCGAGATTCAGATCTGATTGGTGTCAAGATACCTCGGACTCGGGATGCCTAAGAAGAAAAGGTGCAATACAATTGATGAGATGACATTGTAAGATTCTCAGGAAATGAACTATGGAAGCGAGTTCCGAAACAAGAGTTCATCATTAATCCAAGGAGGGGATGAGGGGGTGGCTGATGAACTCAGCGACAATTCATCATGATTTCCATAAACATGGATTTTCACAATTAAATGAACAAGGAGATAACATTTGACAGATCAAATGATATAATGATGTATGCTTGAGGAAAACATACACAATTAAACATTGGTTGAAAGGTGCACCCGAAATATGGGCTTAAGTAGCATGATCAATGTTAGGATGGTAATTCATTAACTAATAGTCTAAGAATGAACTGTCGACCGTTAACTTCAAGGAAATAGGGTTGCTAGAAGTATAGAATCCAAACATCACCGTTCACTTGTTGGTATCCTGGTTAGAATCAACACGGGGACCAAGAAAGAATGGTGATGGTGATAAGTATCACTATACCAAGAATTCTTAAGAGGTGGAGCAATCCTCACAACATCTTTGACATAAAGACAGTAATACTTCAAGGTAGAACATAATACAAGCTAGATAAAAAGGAACTCAAGGTATTACACAAAACACGAACAAGTTTGTGTTGGAGGGAGGGCAATAATAGTGCCGATGATATCACAAACCATCGAGGGGCAAGGATGGTTTCCCATCAAGAATTCGATAGATATCTTGGAAGAGCTCAAAATGTTGATGATGATGACGACAATTTTGTCGAAAGATTTTGTGAAGATGTAATATCGATCGGCGATGACGTCAAGTTAAAGGAATGATGAAGCGAAAGGTTATTGGAACCAAGGGTATGACACAAACTCGAAATCAAGCTTACTGTTCAGGGCGAAATGATATGATGAGGAGGTTCGACTTAAGGTTAGCTCATCGTCGAAATTTGTGCTCCGGGAATAAGGACCAGGTAGCACAGTTAAAATTTAGCACAATAATGATATAGCCAATCAGGCTAGGAATGACTTGAAGGATTATTAAACTCATAAGCAACGAAAATTACTTAGAGTTATTGAATCGGAGTGTGTACTCGATTCACTATTCAGTGTTCTCGTTTGATGACAACCCAGAACCCAGGAAAATTGGAATCAATGACAAATAATAGTTGATGAAGAACCCATAAGAAGTGATGCAGTTCCATGATATTATCGAGATACCACAGGGTAATACTCGAAGGTAGATCATAATAGAGGTTGCAATGATGCATTGATCTGCAGAAGACAAGTGGTTTAACTTGTGTGAAAAATGGGATCAAAGAAGAACAATATGGTCGGAACCATAATTGCAAAAGTCCATTCCCAAATATAAGATGATCTTATACCAAGAGCAGAGTTAACTTAATAGAAGCTTCCATGATAAGATCTACATCGTGTACATGGGCATGAACACAAAGTTCAAGATCGACTCCCACTTCTCTAATGCATAACCTTTCATTCACTTCTCGCCTTCGACGAAGTTGTAGTGTTGAAATTTTATCTGACATAACAACAGTAGAGTATGACCCATAGTAGTTTCCGGGTTCACACAGATTAGAAAAGGCATAGGTTCAACCCATCGGGGCCTCTTTGGAACGTATACCATCAACTTCAGGGATAATAACCCAAGATCGAAAGTAGAGTATGGTTGACAAAGCAGAGGATACAATCTACCAAAGGCATTATGTATCAGGGGAAGGACTCACAAAGTTATTGAATATGAAGGACGTTGTCGGATAAAATCCAATAAAGGATCTGGTGGTCCACAAGGGATCTGTTGCGAGCATCGGTACTCAACCAGAAGAAGAAAGAATGCAAAGAGGTCAGATTATAGAAACAACTGACTAACTCAAAGCTCAATTGCACAAGAATTAAGAATTCCCAGTTAAGGGATCAGAAGCAACACTCTGATTAGGGATGGATAAGTTGAATAGTCTTAGGGGTACAATCGACGATAATTTGATTGGTCGAGAACCAGCTCGAGTTAAAAATGACGACTGAGCCGGAAGGATGAATTCTAGGGTCTGACCGAGGATTGCGAGCATTCGCAACATATTGAATCAACGGACTCAAAATGATAATGTCAAGGGATGCCAATACGATTACGAGACTTATGGGATTAACCATAATGCAAGCAAGCAAGCAAGAATTTCTAGAGCAATAGGCTGATCAGGATTTTAGAAGGTCGAATAGCATTTCGAAGAATTTTTGTGAATTACATGGATCAACTAAGGATGATCGGATACTCGGTAAGTGCGAGAAATTATCCGTAGGGTGTATTCATGTGGTAAGAACTGCAAGCCAGTAAGTTCAAAGGATTCTCGGAGCAACGGAGAGCAGTTCGGGGCATCTTGTAATAACAAGATCAATGTGATTGAATGTAAGAATGGCAGGTGTATACAGTTATCCATAAGGATATAACAGTGGTAGGGAGTTTGTAAGGGTGGTGGGCACAAGTGTCTCGGGAGAACATCGTAGAGTAACTTCAAAATCATCTGGTGCACTAAGCAATCATCTGGAGCGAGACCTCTCCAGGAGGAAGTAGTTATGAGAACCTAGAGTCGGTGTTAGTAAAATTATTTAAGCCGAATAGAGGAGAGATCAGAGTCCCAGAGTAAAGGTCGAGGAGTAAAAGATCCTAATACCACCCAAATGGCGACATGGGCCCATAAGCCACACAACCATGTTAGTAAAAGTTTTGCAATGACTAGACTCGACTTCGGCCAAGGAGTGTGGAAGGGGGATTCCTACAGGTAGTCGGCTCTGATACCCACTTGTGACGCTCCCGATTCAATTGTACACTAATCATGCACGCAAATGTGTACGATCAAGATCAGGGACTCACGGGAAAATATCACAACACAACTCTAAAAATAAAATAAGTCATAGAAGCATCATATTACAAGCCGCGGCCTCAAGGGCTCGAATACAAGTGCTCGAACATAAACGAGTCAGCAGAAGCAACAATATCTGAGTACAGACATAAGTTAAACAACTTGCCATAAGATGGCTAGAACAAACTGGGATATAGATCGAAAGAGATGCATGCCTCCTGCCTGGGATCCTCCTAAACTAATCCTGGTCATCGGCGACCTGAACGTAGTAGTAGGCACCCTCGGTGTAGTAGGGTTCGTCGTCGACGGTGGCATCTGGCTCCTTTGCTCCAACATCTGGTTGCGACGTCCACGGAGAAGAGGAAAGGGGGGAAAGAGGGAGCAAAGCAACCGTGAGTACTCATCCAAAGTACTCGCAAGCAAGGATCTATACTACATATGCATGGGTATTTGTGTAAAGGGGCAATATCAGTGGACTGAGCTGTAGAATGCCAAAATAAGAGGGGGATAGCTAGTCATATCGAAGACTACGCTTCTGGCAGCCTCCATCTTGCAGCATGTAGAAGAGAGTAGATGGTAAGTTAACCAAGTATCATCGTATAGCATAATCCTACCCGGTGATCCTCCCCTCGTCGCCCTGTGGGAAAGCGATCACCGGGTTGTTTGTGGAACTTGTCTGAGTGTGTTTTATTAAGTATCCGATTCTAGCTGTCATAAGGTCAAGGTACAACTCCGGGTTGTCCTTTTACCGAGGGACACGGCTATTCGAATAGATAAACTTCTCTGCAGGGGTGCACCACATAACCCAACACGCTCGATCCCTCTGGCTGGACACACTTTCCTGGGTCGTGTCCGACCTCGAAAGATCAACACGTCGCAGCCCTACCTAGGAACAACAGAGAGGACAGCATGCCGTTCTAAGTCCTAAGCGCGTAGGGGTCTAGGCCCGTCGCCCATTGCACACCTGCAAGTTGCGAACGTGGCCGGTGAGCAGACCTAGCCTCTCTTATACAAGAGCAGGTGTTCCAGTCCAACCTGGCGCGCGCCGCCCAGTCGCTGATGTCAAGAAGGCTTCGGCTAATACCACGACGTCGAGTGCCCATAATTGTTCCCGCGTAGTTGGTTAGTGTGTATATGCCAGTGGCCAGACTCAGATCAAATACCAAGATCTCGTTAAGCGTGTTATTTTGAAATAACCGCGGACACCGACCAGGCCAGGCCCATCTGTCTCCTAGGTGGTCACAACCTACCCTGTCGCTTCGCACAAAGTAGCACTCGGGGGTCGTCGGGAACCCAGGTCCACCACTACCTGGATGGAACCTCCTGCCCTTTCAGCCCCCAAATCTAAATCACTTGCGGGTACTCTACGAGCCGACCGACTTTAGTCACCATCTGTATAGTATGTAAGTATGTATAATATAAACCCGTGATCACCTCCCGAGTGATCATGCCCCGATAGTATAGCATGGCAGACGGACAAGAATGTAGGACCACTGATGATAAACTATCATCCTATACTAAGCATTTAAGATTGCAGGTAAGGTATCAATAGTTGGAGCAACAATGATAGGCTATGCAGCAGAATAGGATTAACCAAAAGCAGTAACATGTTACACTACTCTAATGCAAGCAGTAGAGAGAAGGAATAGGCGATATCGGGTGATCAAGGGTGGGGCTTGCCTGGTTGCTCTGGCAAGAAGGAGGGTCGTCGGTGACGTAGTCGTACTCAATCGCATCAACCCCGGTCTTGGGGTCTACGGAGAAGAAGAGGGGGAAGAAACAGTAAATACGAAGCAAACAAAGCATCACAAAATATAACAAGGCAATACGCGGTGCCATGGTTGATCTAACGCAGGGATAGGTGATACCGGCGAAGGGGGAAAACATCCGGGAAAGTATTCCCGGTGTTCTGCGTTTTCAGACAGATGAACCGGAGGTGGATTGTTGCAGGTTCGCTATGCTAGGAACGTGCGGCTGACAAACGGACCACGTATTCGGATTCGTCTCGTCGTTCTGTCGTTCTGAGCAACTTTCATGTACAAAGTATTTTCATCTGTGTTACGGTCTATTTTATATTATTTTTCAAAGTTTTAGTGAATTGTTGGATTATTTTAAATTCAAATTAAAATAATTAAATGCTATGTGTACCCAATGGCAGCTCAGCCATAGAGATTGACATGTGGGTCTAGGTCAAAGTCAACGCAGCTGTCATTATCACATGTGTTAACAGATTGTTTAATTCAGTTTAACTAGTAAATGTGCATGTGCGTTAATCGGGAGAAATATCCCAGTTTTATAATTAAGTTTAGTGGCTCAATGTCCAAGCTCTAGATCAATACTTGCAACAATATTGCCAGGACAAATCCACGACAAAGCTCCCAACACCAAAGTAAAAAAAAAACATAGCAACATTTATTGAGCTTATGTGCAAGTCAATTATAGATGTCCTACAATATTCATAAACATATTACAATGGCTATTACTCCATTTTATGATTGTTTGGTGCTAATCAATAAAATATGTGATTTCTTTTTTGCGAAGAATGAGAAATAAGTTTTTTACAACATTTATCAAACGACCAAAATTTGTATGAACAAAACTAGGTATCTAAGGAAGCAATTCATTACCTTGTCAACACCTTTATTACAAGCATACACGAAGTGTGTAGGTTGGACGCAAAAGGAGGACGGTTTGTCAAAAAAAAAGGATATTTAGATGATTTGTCGAGTCATAGAGAAGTACAAAATGGGGACTATGATGACATTTGATTATCAATTGCAGCAATTTTGGTTCACACTTAATAAAATTACAGCCACAAAAGTGCACTGGTGCAAAGATGTAAAATGCATGAATTGCTATAGTTTGTAATATAAAAATGGTCACAACCAGCACTCTTGATATGCCTGCTCAAAATTCCTACTGTCCGCCGTCTTACACAGAACTATCCTATGACAGTATTTGCATTCTACCTCCACAAGGTTTCCATTACCATCTCTTATGATTACAAAAATGGTCACATGTCTTAAGAGTGTTGCCTCTTGCCACGACCGCTACTTGTTGGCGGTATATCAACATCAAATCAATGCCAAATAGTTGCACAAAATAATGGGATAGTGAAACTCCCTAGCTTCTTTAAGTTTTGAAACCAAACCATGCCAAAAGTTGCATGTTCGGTGCAGTACAACTCACAGACCCGACAAGCCAAA
The DNA here is from genome assembly GCF_002162155.2 of Triticum dicoccoides. Classification (NCBI taxonomy): domain Eukaryota; kingdom Viridiplantae; phylum Streptophyta; class Magnoliopsida; order Poales; family Poaceae; genus Triticum; species Triticum dicoccoides. The sequence goes on along the minus strand of NC_041385.1, from coordinate 378,695,992 downwards.
CAGTTTCTTCTTTTTTTTTTTTTTTGCATGGGAAGCAAATCAGGACTCGTACGAACTGAACAAAAAATTTCACAGTAACATTGGCATTGGCTATTTCTACAGCACCACCTAAACAAAGAAACTCGGATAAATTATAATTTCACCGTGTTTTGCAATATAAAACGACAACTAAATTAATTCTACCTTGTTGGAGCCTGTAGTGGCCAGAGCTTGTCATCTACCACGACGCCCACATCATAGAGCACATCCTTGAGATCACCAAGCAATTTAGCCAATGGCTCATTCCCGAGCACATTTCCTTCAAATAACAGAGACCACCATGCAGACTCCCTTGATTGCAGACCTGAGCCCCTCGATTTCTTCTGCAAACCTGGCTTCCCAAACCCAGGGATCACAACTGTGCAAGTGGGAGCTTGAGAGGATGGCTTAGGAACCAAATGCACCCTAAATCATTATGCATTAATATATGGATGTGCCAAAAAATAGGTTAAGCTAACTACAATACTTACAATACAATAGTTATGAAATTCTTACACATGGAGGAAGCATGCAAACAATGGCTATCCTACATCGCAAGTATTTCTTCTAGAATATCCAGCATTTTCCAGACTGAGCTCCTGTTGATTTCAGACAAGCGAGATAGCCCTTCTTCTCCTGTTTGAAAAGGCAACTCTCATAAATATAACAAAACGAATACAACTAACTAGGAAGTACTTGTTTGCTTGTGCAAGTGACTGAGAGGAAATACACCTTTTTTTAAGGAGCTATGGGTCTCCCCTATTTCCGACAAACGCCCAACCTATTAGAACTGACAAGGTTATTCGAAGGTTGCAAGAGTCACAGGGTAGAAAACTGGCAACACAGGAATGGAAACCAATATTCTTTTGTCGGTTGTCTGAAGCTAACAAATTAGGATTGTCCACACCTGCACTCCCAAGAACGTCAGGATTCAGACTGCCATACCGCCGCTTCCAATGCCCGTATGCTGCAGGTTTCACAGGGCACATCCAATTGCTGCAACCTGAGTGTGAGATGGCCAGCAATATGTTCCGGCCATCCAAGACAAGTAGTGTGGTATCCTCGCTCAAGCACACCATCAAACCTCCAAAACTGCTCCTTGTGGCATAATCACATATTGCAGGCTTTCAGTCACATATGGATAGCAAATTTCTTCAAGCTGGTATAACATGCAATCTTACTATATGTATTATCACAGCCAACCACTAATCCACACCTTCAACCAAATAACTACAGAGATGTAGAGTGGAACCATATAGTACCTGTGACCGCGACAGCGATTTTTTTGCTGGGACCGGCCAAACTTTTTGCTGCGACCCAGCTACGGCGAGTCATTATTTTTGCTGGAACCTACGAGTTTTATTGCTGGAAACATACATTTGTTTTGTTAGAAGAAAATATAAATAGAGCATTAACTAACAGCAAGGCTATTGGATCTTGACACCAAAATAGTCAAGATCTTAGTTAATTAAAAAAATAGTAAGATCTTTAGTACGTGATACCACTGAACATGAGCAAGATTCTTACAAAGTTTAACCAAGAAAGAATAATATAATAAAAGCACTTGATCAAGACAGTTGCAACTCCTGTACCAAATTTCTGTGAAGCTCTTCTAGCTGATATAATATGAAAACTTACTATTTATATTAACACAGCCAACAACTAATGTACACATTCAGACATGTAGAGTGGAACCATATAGCATTGGTCTCAAGCACTAATGCACATCTTCAGCCAATTAAGGAGACGTAGAGTGGAACTATATAGCACTGATCTCAAGCACTAATGCACACCTTCAGCCAATTAAGTACAGAAATATAGAGTGGAACTATATAGCACTGGTCTCAAGCACTAATGCGCACCTTCGGCTAATTAAGTACAAAGATGTAGAGTGGAACCATATGGCACTGTTCTTACCAAGATTAACAAAAAAGAGTCTTATTCTGTTGATCAAATTTAATAGGTTTTTAAAACTAAAAAAGGCTTTTCCATTAAGCAAAAACCATAGGTAAATAATTGTTCATGCATCTTGCCAATTAGCACAAATAGAGATGTAAATTATCTCAGAGAGTTAGAACACCAAAAATTATTTAACCAATGCTCGTGCATACAATACCATGAACAATGCATTACCTCTCTGCCTTCACCATGATATTAGTTTACCTTTTCTTATATTTTTTCTGTTGTATAGTAGCTATTCTTCCTTGATAAAAATTAAGTACATCCAACCACTAATGTACACCTTGAGACAACTCTCAGTGTGCCCTTTTCTTATATTTTTCAATACAAGATAAATATATTTTTATTAAGTTTAGTGTAGAGGCCTTCATGACAGGGGTCACACTCGGCAATCAGACAATTCCAGTGCCAGCCCATCAGTCATGAAAATTGCTTACTAAATTATTGCCAAACCTTGCGTATTTTCTGAAACAATTTTTAAAGTTGCAAATTGGACACTTCAGATCCAAGATTTGATGTACTTGTTCCAAATGGTGCTAGCTAACCACCTTCATACTCTGGAAAAGTTGTCCATTTTTTTGCATGTTTCAGGAAAACGTGGCACACACACCGACAAATTAGTACAATTAGCAAGCTGCAACTTAAAATTATGCACTGGTTCCCCCTAACTCCACTCCAATCTATACACCATACAGACTGGCACATACCAATTACAATGTCAATGGAAGGGAACCATACGATTACAGTTTTGAAAGTTTTTTGCAATCCTGGTTACTAAGCACGAATTTCTTGGGCACATTATTAAATTTGCAGGAGAGAACTTCAAGACAACACAGAACTATATGATGTACAGAGTATGTACTTATGAAGGAAAAAACAGAGCATGTGGATTAAAATCTGATGTTCTGTTTCACATGTACCCCAAAGACCAAATGCTCTGCAGTTAATTACTGAATGTCTATTCAGTAATGAACTACTAACCCGTGCTCAATATTCTGCAGTTAACTTCTAACATGTGACCTGTAATCCAATATTACTACTCCAGATCTGTAGTAAACTCATGTTCAGTATCAACCTCCAGATCCATAGCAACCATCTATAGGCCGCATCCCCATCATTCCCATGTTGTTCATCGTCTCTGTTACAAAGAAACATCATCTCGATGTAAAATCATAGTGCTTGAAACTAATTCCTATCTCTAGGAGTACATTACATCCGATGTACTAACTGGAAAATTCAGTGCACAGAATCACCCAGCTGAACTGCACGCAAGATATAAACCAGAACTTCATTGCAACAGAATAATAATTCTTTGAACGAAAAAGAACATTACTGAATTGCAAGTGAACAAACAGACAACCACGGCCACGTTGTTTTGGTGCTCCGGCAACCTGCCTTCTCTCCCCCGAGGCGTCTTTGCATGCCGTCGTCCTCCCTCCGTGTCGACCGTCGCCGCCAGTGATGATTGGCGGGAGAGCCTGCGTGCCGTCGCCGGTGAGTCGCGAGGCGGGGCACCCGGCTGAAGGTGGTCTAGGCAGCGGCAAACCATGGCCAAGGTGGTGCAATGGACGTAGCCGGTCGGAGCCTTAAGGAGGCCAGCACGAGAGGAGGGGCACGGGCAGCAAGGCGACGGCAACAGAGCAGCCGTGGATGGCAGCAGCGCCATGGGAGGCAGCCGAAGGGAGCAACAACTCGGGCGTCGGGGCGCAGGGCGGAGCAGAAGTGCGGCGGGCTTGCAGAGCAGCAGCGGCGAGGCGAACCAGGCCGGCGGAGGCGCTGGAGGCTGGCGACGAAGCAGCAGAGGCGTGGGCGTCGGGCCATGATGACGGGGAGACGAGGCGGCAGCGAGTCGATGCAGGCGGAGCGACGCGGTGAAAGCAGGATCTTGGCGGCGGGGACTTGGCCGGGCGAGGGCGCACGGAACCCGCCAGAACCGAGGCTAGGGCGGCAACTTAGGGAGGCGGACGAGCTCCAGGACGGGCGCGCTCCGGTGGAGATGCTTGAGCGGGGGCGGACGCGGAGGCGAGGAAGGAGCGGTCGTCGACCTGCTGGGCTCTGGTGGCGCGGGTCAACGAGGACGAGGAGGTGGAGGTGCGGGATGAGGGAGCGAGCGAGAGGAGGGAGGCGAGGCGTGCCGTGGTAGGAGGCGGCGGCGCGCTGGAGGTGGAGATAGGATTTGGAGGCAGGGCGGCGCGGGTGTTTTTTTTCTCTCAACCGTACCGGTTAGGCTGACTTATTGCGAGGACTGCGGGTTAAATGTCAAAAATAACAGGGACAGTTTTGAAAATTTGCCGTGACGGCGAATCCGGAGACTCAATCCGTGATTTATTATTAACTAGCAAAAAGACCCGTGCGTTGCAACGAGAGAAAAATGTTCAATTTGTATGTAAAATTGTAAAATTTATGTAAAAATGTTCAATGTATATTCTTCTAAAAATACAACGTATATCAAAAATAAATAAACGTTTGGAATTGCAAAATTTGTTCAAGTTTCAAAATTTTGTTTGAATTTTCGATATTTATCCATGATTTTAAAAATCTATTCATATTCAAATATTTTAAGGAAAATCGTCCACACTTATTTCCAAGAATTGTTGAAAGTATTTTAAAAAAAATAGACCTGTCGCTAAACTACTTTAACTCGGGCGCTGCAATTTGAGCATTATCAACAGCTAGCTCATGTGGTTGGCGTCCCTGCTACCTAGCGTGAGGTCGCGAGCTCGAACCCATCAAGTGTGGTTTTGTTTTTCGTGCTATTTTCATGTTCTCGTTTCCTGGTTATGGGCCGGCCCGATTACGTACGCGAGGTTTCAGCCAAAGCTCGACTGTTAGACCTCTCGGAATAGTACCACCTGGGATTTTGATTTTGTCTACACGAATTGTAAAAGCGTATTACGACATGAGAAGAAAGCGTATTGTGACGGTGAACTCGGAGACCCAATCCGTGCTTTATTATTATTAGGGAGAGACTAGCAAAAAGACCCGTGCGTTGCAACGGGAGAGAAAACATACCATACATTCTTAACCCAACAACCATCACTCAAGACCATAATAGGTCCATCTCCTTTATTTTTGCGAGGCATCATATTTGTGTTGCCGCTTATCCTCCTTCTCACCCTCGCCGGCCGGCGATGGCCTCGGTGTTCACAGAAAACAAAACAAAAACGTGTATTTGTGTTGCCGCTTATCCTCTCTCTCTCTCTCTCTCTCTCTCTCTCTCTCTCTCTCTCTCTCAATGAGAAATTTGTTGTTTTCCCCTGCGAGATTTTTTAGAGGTATGCATGTGTAGTTATCGATGTTTTCTCTTCCTTATATTGTTATAGTGGGGTGTTTATTTGCAATCCGGGTCACCGCCGGTACGAAAGGAAAACATATATTACGCTATAAATTATAAGTTTGCTCCCAAAATGATATTTTAAAAATATTTAACAGGTAAAATTAACATCATATTTAGATTCCACATATTTTTCGAATAAAATTCATATATAATATGTTAAAATCGAAGTTACAGTTTAAAAGATACGGATAATTTAGAAAATCATTGGTTTGACTTAAATATATTCAAAAATAATATTTGAAAATACTTAACAGGTGAAAATGATCTCATATTCATATTCTATATATTTTTCTAATCAAATTTCATATATAACATGTTCAAATCGGAGTTATGGTCTAAAAGATATGGATGATTTAAAAAAACATTGTTTGACATAAATATGATCCGCGGATAAATTACCTAAAACAGCAGGGGGGGTTTCAAAAAATGTAAAATAACAGTTCGGGTGTGACTTAAATCCGGACTACGGGTTGATTCCAACAAAACACAGAGACTTTTGTGTAAAATGTGAAAAAAAGATTCGTTTTAACTTAAAACAGGACTGTGGGTTGAATTTTTTGAAATAGAGGGACTTTTCTGAAAAATGTCATGACGGACGAAAGAAATCCAATTTATTTCATTATTAGGTAAAGAAATGATAATTAAAATGTTAAATGCTCAATATTGTCCATCGATGATTAACTCAAGTTTATAACTTGAGAGCTCCAGATTAGTATATGTTCGCAGCAACACTATTACATAAATATGTAGGAATACCAAAATGATCCGTAAACTATTTATGACATGGAGCATCTGTGTGAGAGAAGAAAAACTGATTTACTGAACCGAAGACACTAAATCGTGAATGAGATATGTGGCACAACATATACAAAATCACCAACTGATGAAGGGATCCAGCTTTAGAATTTGATAACTGAAAATTAAAAACCTCTCATTCAACAGTTTCAGGTAATCTAACCGTGGCAATGAAAAGCCAGAAATACATGCAGACATGTTATATGTTCGTATTTCTTTTGTGTCACTTAGTGTATCTTCAAAACTAAAATAAGGGCTTATTGTGACTCCATATTTTGGTGTTACGCCTGGGAAAAACATTTAATAAAAAGTTCTGACACAATGTAATTAATTTACAAAAACTATTAGCATAATTAAGTTTCTTCTTTGCTTGAATGCACTTCCGGAGGTGTATAAATGATAATTAAAATGTTAAATGCTCAATATTGTCCGTCGATGATTAAATCATGGAACATTCATATAACTGATAGTCGGAGGAGATCAAACTAACATGTTCAGCATAAAATTCTATAGACAACTTCTCATATCTGTGGGATTTTTGGTTTTTACTATATATGAATTCTCTTAAAATTCAACAATGCTTTGTGTTGTTATTTCAGCATAATCATTCACGTAGGATTAGAAGCCGGAGAATTTGGAAGCTCAACTGACATCCGTCATTACCTGTTGCCGTGCTAACTTACTGGTCACTGGATGAAAAACTACAGAGATTGGACGTTGCTTTGCATTACTTGTGCCACTGCCACATTCGGAATATAGATCACATCTATGGCAGCAGGGTTATCCAGTCCTGTCTGCAGCACAAAGGAGACGTGAGTGGGGACCTTTGTTTCGGGAAGTTGCGGCCTTGATTGCGAGGTTGGCGAGCGGACAGTTGCCGGCCAGCAGGAGCAGCGACCTTTGCGAGCCGGAGCGGGAGCCGTCGAGTTTGGCGAGTGGGTCACGCGAGGGAGACGGCCTAGGTCCTTGCGCATGGTTAGCGTAGCCCGCCGCAAGGGTCGTGCCAGCATGATCTCCGGGTCTGGGCGGGCTGGGCAGCGTTTGCACGGTTTCCTCCTGGATGAGCATGCATGCCCAGGCCCCAGGCAAGGGTTGCAGGTTTTTCAACTCCAGTCGGTCCATCGGGAACACGTCGGCGATCATGTTCATGACGGACTTGCCCGGATCCAAGCAACACCTGAGCGCAGGCTGCGTCGATCTCTTGTGTCGCGCTGCAACGAACCAGAAGAACGCCGTGGAGTCCATCCTGGCACAGAGTGCCCTCAGGCTCTCATTGATGCCCACGGCGTCCTAGACCCTTCCTAGAGCCTGCAGCAGCAAGGGAGTCAGACTGCTCGTGATCGCGATACACAGAGATCGCGGCGGCGGAGCACGGCGCTTGCGTTGATGTGTTCGGAGCGGGACGCGAGGCCGCACTCTAACTCAGCCAAGCCGGCTTTCGTTGCCTCCTCTGTCAGAGGGCCACAGCCTCCACATCCCCTCGCCGTCGCGCTCGATGCCATGGGCCTGCCATCAAAATCACTTCCGATCCCTGAAACCCTAGCGCAGCTCTTCTACCTCCACGGGAATCAATCCATATTTATGGGAGGAATTAGAGGAGGCAGCGATGCAGAGTTGGACATAGAGTCCGCGTCTTGAGGGAAGACGTGCGTACGGGGATCAATGGGAAGAGGAATAAGGGAACTATCTCGGATTGATAACTTGCTTCGTCTTTCAATCGTACCAAGGCTAGATCCAAGCCTGTAGTTCCTTTTTTTTGAGCAATAAGCCTGTAGTTCCTAGGTTCGAGTCCTTTTTGAGAGGCCGAGGCCCAGCCAGTTGTGGGCGCACCGGGGAGGAAGGGCGCTACGAACGTGGCCCAAGCGGGAGTTTAGAAGCGTTTTTTGAGCCGAACGTTTCATGTATAGTTTTAGTACCACCTTGGATAACGAAATAATACTATACATTATACGGTGAACAAGTGACGGTGAATCCGGAGACCCAATCCATGCTTTATTATTAGGGAGAGATAGTACAAATGCCTGTGCGTTGCACCGGGAGATCTTTTTTGTAAACCCTGCTCCTGCTCCAAGTTCCACTACACTCCACTTCTTATATCACAAACAAATGTCAAAAATAAGGTTACCTTCATTCGCTATAAGGTGAATATGCCTTTGTGTTGCCGCGGTTGAATTGTCGCTAAGCTATGCTTTAGGTTGAGGTATGATTCTGCTCTTCACCCGCCTCCATAAGAAAACCTAGATCACCTCTTCTCCTCTCCGCGCCGCCATGGTACACTGCCGGGCAAAGCCTGCACAGTGCCGTTGGCGACGAGGAGGTCCTTCGGAGATGTTGTGCCCTGGTGAAGGTGACGAGGAGGTCCTTCGGAGATGTTGTGCCCTGGTAGGAGGGCCGGCTGCTGCGCGTGCGTTGGTGGGTCGTGGGTGGTCTGGGCTGGCGTCTTAGCCTCAGCATGTGGCTACCTTCAGTGGCGGCCCAACCTAGCCTGGTCATTGGAGAAGGGGGCTACATCTGTTCGGATTCGATCGATTTTCGTGGTCTTTCAGTTTCTACATGCCCTTCTCACATTTTCTTCTCCGAGCAAGCGATTTGCTTCATAAATTGCAACCGACCACACTCCTGGTCTACAACAACATCTTCTCGGCCGCTGCTTCCACAAGTCCCTGGGTTGAAAAAAAGTTCGATCCGTCAAGGCAGAGGCTCAGAGGGATGCAGGAGGAACAAGAGCTTGGCTCCCCCAGAGATTTGAATGTAACTTTCTTTTCCCGTACAGGAAAGCAATTGCCGTTGTTTGGACAATGAAGTGTTGATGTGAAGAACAGACCCTAACGTCCTTCGTCAGCGCCTACTTCGACTTTGCACTGCCATTGGATGGAATAGTACTCCAACTAATCGTACTTACAAAGCATGGCAACCCATCTTCCAGCTTACACATCCTTTGAATCTCAAAAGCATGCACCCGCTCTGAACTTTTGAACGTTTACTCTGTTGCTCTCAATTTGTAACTGCTTTTCATGTTCAGATTTAAGGCAAATAAAAAAGGAGTGGAGGGGAGCAGATTTGTCCAGAAATACGACTGGCTAGAACAGAATAATCTCTCCCTCTCTCTTAGAATACACACACACATGCACAAGTAAATCAAACTTCAAAACTGAATGAACCACACCTGCAGTCATACTTTTGTTGCGACCAGGCCAGGCGGAGGCGGGACACGGTGGCACTGGCGGCTGACACCGCCGAGGTGGACAAGCTCGCATACATTCTCTTCTCTGGGTTCACGAATCTCGTGTCCGCCTTTCCCTGTTCCCCCTTGGCTCCTACCGCACGTGTCCGCCTTTCTCGACGCGGCGTAGGAGGCGAAGGAGGTGGCACGTGGAAGCCTTCAACTGGAAATTAACAAAATGTTTAGTTAGAAGTGAGAACCTTTTTATTATCTTATAAAAAAACTAAAAGCGTAAATTCATGAGAAGAAGCGTATTGTGACGGTGAACCCACGGAGTCAATCCGTGCTTTATTATTATTTGCACTTGTGGTGACTGGTGTATGATTGACTAAAAAAGGGTAAAAGTACTCCCTTAGGGCAGCCAAACTGTGCCAATGGCTCTGATGGCCTTAGGAAAAAATGGTGAAAAATGATAGCAAATTTAGTCCGTGTACACGCCTAAGCTTCATGGATAACAAACTGTTCAAGTAGCAGTCTTGCTATTTGGTGGCATATAACTGCCAATCATAATCCACGAAGAATTTCTGAAATTTAGATTATTCTGAACATTTTTAGTTACCCCAGAGACATTCAGCAGGTAACAGAGGGCATGCATACTATGTAATCTAGGGACATGTGTTATCTAAAGTCTAAACATTGCCTGAAATACTATGCAAAATAAGTACAACTTCAACAAAGAACAAACAATGAAATAAGAGATTTCATGCCTGGCCTCAATCAGAACAGTCAACACCCTTTTCTGAAGTGCCCATGCCTCTACTGCTGCCTTTTCCCTGCCTCAACACCTGTATCATAGAGCATACATAATGATAAGAATAACATTAGGCTGAGAAACATTGACCCCCTGTACATAAGAGAGCATAGAGCTAGAAAAGTAACGCGAGAATCTTTATATGATTATATCACAAACCATCTATGAATTGACCAACACATCATTCCAATATAAAATTTATGCAGTGCCATGGAGACCATCTGGCGGGAGCATGCTCCCTTGTGGATACAAACAGACATGAATGACTAAGGGAGGGATTTGAAACTTCAGTAACTACATGAATAACATGGTTTCGATTTTCAATCTCCACTGAGATGAAAGTGAAGACACGGTAGAAACAGAGCATTACAAGCCTGTGATTGCATTGCCTGCTACTGTGCAAAAGGCAGCAAGAAGGGTACCTGCATGAATATGTTGTAGCAATCTGGCAGGGATATCACATACACTCTGAGTCTGCAGCTCTTATTCTCTTGCGGTTGTCAGATTTTTCAATAACCAACAGATGCCTGAACCATGGTCGCTTTTACTTGCATATCTGCACACATGAATGAGGTACAGGAAGGAACGAACTATCACCGGGAAGTGGATTCCTATCAAAATAGTGATCGATCTGACAGAGATATACATACAGGCAAGGGGACGACGAGGACCAAGGGCACTACACCGTGGTCGTCCATCGTCGCCGACTGCCGGTGTCGCCGCGGGGATGTGGATCCAGGCAGGGCGGAGATCCTCCAGCGGCGGAGTATGGCAGGGGCGGTGGCGCTAGGAGGTGCAGCCGATGGGGAAGGCGAGGGGCGGCCGGATCCACGTGTGCTGGCGATGAACGACGGCTGGATCGGGCGCTAGGTGAGGCAGAGGCGCGGGGGCGACGCTCGGCGGCAGGGGGTGGCCGGAGACGCTCGGTGAGGTGGGGCGTGGCAGGACCGCAGGATGCAGGAAGGGTCGTGCAGGTGTGACTCCCCCCGTACCGGTTCGGGGTGTTTATCACGAGGATTGCGGGTTCAATTACCTAAAATGAGAGCGACTTTTCTAAAAAACACCGCGACGATGAACCCGGAGACCCAATCTGTGCTTTATTATTAGGAAGAGACTAGCAAAAGAGCCCGTGCGTTGCAACGGGAGAACACAACACACAATGTGCGGGAATTTGGTTATACAGATGTGGCCATGATCTCTAGCGTGATGATTGCCTTGTGCATCCATGCGATACAATTCTTGATTGGTTTCAACTTCCAAACCTATGTGGAAATTACTGACGAGGTCTATGTCTGGGATCTATTGCGGGAACATATGATAGCATGAGATAAGTACTTTGAAAGGGAGTTGTTTTGGCTCCGAGGAGCATATCCTACCGAATAAACAGTAAATTTAAAATAAATAGTAAATAAAATTTAAAAAATCTGAATTTTTATATGTTCATGATAGTGCAACACTATTACACTACAAGAGTGATTGACAATTTTCATGCGCAATGGGATAGTAGTGCTTCGTTCATGAAAAAACCAAAATTAAGTGTAACATTTGACGTTCGATTTGTCTTCTTGCACAGATGAAAATGCTTAATCTTTCCCACTAAATATTTGTAGGTAGCATTTGGTTGTGACAATGAACACATGTTTTTTTTCATTTTATTGACTTTTGCAACAAAAAAATTAGGGGGCAGGAGCATGTGCTCCCTAGAGCCAAATTGGATTTCCGTTTTAAAAGAGGCCATTTACAAAACTGAAAATATGACGGTGTTATCATGGCTTGAGTTCCTAAGGGCCACTCTGGAATATTATTTGACCCAAACGTATGTTGCCATGAGTAACAACTTTTTCCAAACAAAATAGATACGGAATGTAAAATAAATATGGAAATCCAACACTAAATAAGTTAGTAACTGTTGCCTAGATGTTTTTTGTGTACATGACATGATGTGAAAAATCATTGTATCTTATGTAACTACACTGAATGATTCTCATGGTCATTAGTAAAGACACGAGGGATACGTAACATGCATGGTTTATAGCCTGGAAGAAAAGACTTTTTTTGCTTCTTCGTTGCAAGGCTAAAACCCATTTTCTAGAACAGTAAAGGATGTACAGGTTTTCAACTACAATTGATAATCCTTTAAACAATGGCTTCCTTCACTAACCACAAAAATAACGAGATACCCTTGGAACTGAATGGGTTTTTTTTACTATAGGGCTGTTTGGTTGGGAGCCCCAGCCTGCCACGCCAAATATTTGGTGTTGACCTAGTGCTCGGGCGGTTCTTGGATTGTAGCCTAGGTTTTGGCTCACCAACGCTGCCCTCGCATCATTAGTTCATTTTTACGCCAATATTTTGGCTCGCCCGTGGCGTTGGCAGGGTCAGCGGCAGCAAAAACCAAACAGCCCCTATAGAATAGTAGAACCTGTCAATGGTTGACCGCATGAAAAAAAGAGGAGGATCAAGATATTTCTGTGATGAAGTGATGCCATCTCTTGCTGCACACACTACTCGAGTAGGGTATTGGCGTTGACAACAAAGCCAATTGATACTTTCTTCTTCCTTAGATTTTCTATTTGATCTTGCAATTCTTGCTCCTGCAGCTCATTTTGTCAGCCATTAAATAAACAATATTAACAGAAAGAGCATTTTATCTAGGGTGAGGATTAAATAATGTTCCTGATTCATCATTACCGTATTTATGATGTCAAATAGCTCATCAAGTAATACTTTATTCTGCAAAAATATGTTGCTTTGTCATAAGCAAGACAGAATCACTAAAAACACTGTCATATATAGTCAACCTAACTCTATAGAAAAATGCCTTAAAAGTTGAGCTAAATCCGAACTATAGTGTATACATCACCATTCAGATGCTCTGAAGTAAAGAGGTTTCACTAAGAGAATTCAAAACTAATACATGTTCTTGAACTGAAGCAGAACAAGTTCTGAAGTTGCTGAACCGAAGCTTATGTACCAAGTTTTCTACCTTCCTTGACCTGATACACTTGAGGGATTGTAACACCCCGAGAATCATGCTACAGTAATCTCCCCCCTAATGGTGGCCATGTCATCATGATTACTATGCAGCTTGCCACTTGTCCAAAAATCAAAGCCTTTTTCAATTTTAAAATAAGTTGAATAAATTATTTTCTTTGAGCGATAGGAATAAAATGTTCACCTTATCCTATAAATTTCCCTGATCACTCTCATGTTGAAACCAACCTCTTCTGGATTCCCAAAATACCCACGGGAATTAATTCAGTGCTCCAGCAGCATTGAAATTGGATTTTTCAATTTCTAAAATTGATTAGGCAACTCCTTTGACCCCAAACTTTTTGTTCCATCTCAAGGTATTGTATTAGTTTTATGTGCCAAGTTTTGTTCAAAACAAAACTCCTTTGGTACTAAAAGAAAAATGCAAAACAGAGCAAATAAAAGAAAAAAGAAAAGGGAAAAGTCAGAGGTCAGAGAGAGAGAGAGAGAAAGCCCCCTGTCCCCTTTGGGCCTCGGCCCACATCCACCAGCCGGCCCAGCCCCCCCGCACCGGACACCCCCGCCTCCCTGTTCCTCGGTTGCGCACCGCTACAGGCACGGTTGCCACCGGACTCCCTCGCCGGTGACGCCCCTGCGCGGATAAAGTAGCCTCGCGCCCCCTCGAGCTCCCCCTCGATCTCATCCACTCACGCCGTCTCCTCTCGGCCCTCCCCCAGATCCACCTCTCCCCTTTCCCTCAGCTTCGCTGTGGAGAGGAGACCGACGCGGTCGCCGCCGTGCCTCGCCCGTCCTCGCGGCCACCGAGCCCCGTTCGCCTCGCCACCGTGCCTATCAGCTCTGCCGCCGTCAACTACCTCGTCCCCGTCCACGAGCGCAAGTCGGGGGCATCGCAGGCAGCGGATCGAGCCGCCCTCCTTTCGGCACTGCTCCGGCGATCCCCTTCGACTTCGGCGACACCTTCTGCTGCTACTAACCTTCCAGGGGCTTTACGTAGCCGCCCGGTGAGCCTCGCCTCTCTTCCCTCCGTCCTCCTACCGTTGCCGCGCCCGTAGGTGCCGTTCCCCACATGTTTGAGCTCGCCTCCGCCGAGCTCATCGCCGGCCACGTTCCGGTGACCGAACACCCGCGCAAGCGTGTCCATCATGTTCGCCCACACACGTGGACGCCGTACGTGCTCAGCACCGCTCGTTTTGCTCGCCATTGCGCCGTCAGCGAGCTCGCTGTGCCTCGGGTCTCCGCCGTCCATGTCGTCGGCGGCGACTCCGGCCATCCTAGCTCGCGTGACCACCCGCGTTGAACGCGGCGTTCTGCGCTCGTTTGAACACAAGTCACGGCGCGCGATTTGGCGCTCTGTAGCGTAAATCCGAGCCTCTCCAGCGAACTCACCGCCGCGGAGAGCTTGCCGCCGCAGCTCCGGCGCCGGCCGCCGACGTGGCCGACCTGGGGCCACCCCCAAGGTCGCTGCTAGCGGGCCCCATGGCCCTCAGTTGACCGGGTTGACCCAGTCAACTGCTGACTGGACAGCCCAGTACCACTGACGTGTAGGCCCCACCACATATTTAAAGTAATTAGTTTAGCTAATTAGTCACTGACATGTGGGGCCCAACTGCTAATTAACACCCTGTTATTTTAAAATAACCCACTGTTAGCCCTTTGTCTATGACATGCGGGACCCGCTGATCAGTTTGACCTGGTCAGCGAGTCTGTTGACTGCTGACGTCATCAGCACGTCATGCTGACGTCATTTTATCTTTTCTGTTAATTTAAATAAATCTAGAAAATGGTTTAATCTTTTAAAATTCATAGAAAACAAACCGTAACTCGGATGAAAATGTTTTCTACATGAAAGTTGCTCAGAAAAATCCAACGAATCTAAATGTGCGGTCCGTTTACATGTCAAATGCCTCTAACTATCTGAACATGGAACTTTCCCCCTCCGGTTATTTGACTGACACAGGTCCGGAACCGGGAATACATTCCCGGTTGACTTCCCCCTTCGCCGGTATCATGTAGCCCCACGGTAGGACACGTCTAGCTCTGCCTATGATCCTGTTATGCACTTGCTTGCTATGTATTTACTGTTTCTCCCCCCTCTTCTCTTCGGTAGACCTCGAGACCGATGCCGCCCCTGTGAACGACTACGTCGACGACGACCCCTCCTTGCCAGAGCAACAAGGCAAGCCCCCCCCCCCCTTGATCACCAGATATCGCCTATTCTCCTCTATACTGCTTGCATTAGAGTAGTGTAGCATGTTGCTGCTTTCCGTTAATCCTATTCTGATGCATAGCCTGACATTGTTGCTACATCTGTTGATACCTTACCTGCAATCCTAAATACTTAGTATAGGATGCTAGTTTATCATCATTGGCCCTACATTCTTGTCAGTCTGCCTTGCTATACTATTGGGCCGTGATCACTCGGGAGGTGATCACGGGTATATACTATACATACATACATACTATACAGATGGTGACTAAAGTCGGGTTAGCTCGTTGAGTACCCACAAGTGATTCCGATGTGGGGGCTGGAAGGACAGGTGGCTCCATCCCGGTAGAGGTGGGCCTGGGTTCCCGACGGCCCCCGACTGTTACTTTGTGGCGGAGCGACATGGCAGGTTGAGACCACCTAGGAGACAGGTGGGCCTGGCCCTGGTCGGCGTTCGCGGTTGCTTCATAATAACACGCTTAACGAGATCTTGGTATTTGATCTGAGTCTGGCTACTGGCCTATACGCACTAACCAACTACGCGGGAACAGTTATGGGCACTCGACGTCGTGGTATCAGCCGAAGCCTTCGTGATGTCAGCGACTGAGCGGCGCGCGCCGGGTTGGACTACGTTAACGCAACTTCCTTTGTAATGGAGGTTGCTAGGTCTGCTCACCGGCCGCGTACGCAACGTGCAGGTGTGCAATGGGCGATGGGCCCAGACCCCTGCACGCATAGGATTTAGACCGGCGTGCTGACCTCTCTGTTGTGCCTAGGTGGGGCTACGACATGTTGATCTTCCGAGGCCGGGCATGACCCAGGAAAGTATGTCCGACCAAATGGGATCGAGCGTGTTGGGTTATGTGGTGCACCCCTGCAGGGAAGTTAATCTATTCGAATAGCCGTGCTCTTCGGTAACAGGACGCCTTGGAGTTGTACCTTGACCTTATGACAACTAGAACCAGATACTTAATAAAACACACCCTTCCAAGTGCCAGATACAACCCAGTGACCGCTCTCTAACAGGGCGAGGAGGAGAGGATCGCCGGGTAGGATTATGCTATGCGATGCTACTTGGAGATGCTACTTGGAGGACTTCAGTCTACTCTCTTCTACATGCTGCAAGACGGAGGCTGCCCGAAGCGTAGTCTTTGACAGGATTAGCTATCCCCCTCTTATTCTGGCATTCTGCAGTTCAGCCCACTGATATGGCCTTTTATGACGCCCCCGATTCAATCGTACACTAATCATGCACGCAAATGTGTACGATCAAGATCAGGGACTCACGGGAAGATATCACAACACAACTCTACAAATAAAATAAGTCATACAAGCATCATAATACAAGCCAGGGGCCTCGAGGGCTCGAATACAAGTGCTCGATCATAGACGAGTCAGCGGAAGCAACAATATCTGAGTACAGACATAAGTTAAACAAGTTTGCCTTAAGAAGGCTAGCACAAACTGGGATACAGATCGAAAGAGGCGCAGGCCTCCTGCCTGGGATCCTCCTAACTACTCCAGGTCGTCGTCAGCGGGCTGCACGTAGTAGTAGGCACCTCCGGTGTAGTAGGGGTCGTCGTCGACGGTGGCGTCTGGCTCCTGGACTCCAGCATCTGGTTGCGACAACCAGAAAGGAAGGAAAAGGGGAAAAAGGGGGGAGAAAGCAACCGTGAGTACTCATCCAAAGTACTCGCAAGCAAGGAACTACACTACATATGCATGGGTATATGTGTAAGGAGGCCATATCAGTGGACTGAACTGCAGAATGCCAGAATAAGAGGGGGATAACTAATCCTGTCGAAGACTACGCTTCTCGCAGCCACCGTCTTGCAGCATGTAGAAGAGAGTAGATTGACGTCCTCCAAGTAGCATCTCCAAGTAGAAACTCCAAGTAGCAACTCCAAGTAGCAACTCCAAGAAGCATCGCATAGCATAATCCTACCCGGCGATCCTTTCCTCGTCGCCCTGTAGAAAAGCGATCACCGGGTTGTATCTGGCACTTGGAAGGGTGTGTTTTATTAAGTATCCGGTTCTAGTTGTCATAAGGTCAAGGTACAACTCCAAGTCGTCCTGTTACCGAAGATCACGACTATTCGAATAGATTAACTTCCCTGCAGGGGTGCACCACATAACCCAACACGCTTGATCCCATTTGGCCGGACACACTTTCCTGGGTCATGCCCGGCCGCGGAAGATCAACACGTCGCAGCCCCACCTAGGCACAACAGAGAGGCCAGCACGCCGGTCTAAACCTAAGCGCACAGGGGTCTGGGCCCATCGCCCATAGCACACCTGCACGTTGCGTACGCGGCCGAAAGCAGACCTAGCCTAGTGGCGTTCCAGTCCAATTCGGCGCGCGTCGCTCCGTCGCTGACGTCTGAAGTGCTTCGGCTGATACCACGACGTCGGGATACCCATAACTACTCCCACGTAGATGGTTAGTGCGTATAGGCTCGTAGCCGACTCAGATCAAATACCAAGATCTCGTTAAGCGTGTTAAGTATCCGCGAACGCCGAACAGGGCCAGGCCCACCTGTCTCCTAGGTGGTCTCAACCTGCCCTGTCGCTCCGCCACAAAGTAACAGTCGAGGGCCGTCGGGAACCCAGGCCCACCACTACCTGGATGGAGCCACCTGCCCCTTCAGCCCCCATCTCCAAACAGTATCACCAGTAATGTAACAGTGTAAAGTATATAGCATATGCCCGTGATCACCTCCCGAGGTGATCACGGCCCAGTAGTATAGCATGGCCGACGGACAAGAGTGTAGGGCCACTGATGGAACACTAGCATCCTATACTAAGCATTTAGGATTGCAGGTAAGGTATCAACAGGTGTAGCAACAATGTCAGGCTATGCATCAGAATAGGATCAACGGAAAGCAGTAACATGCTACACTACTCTAATGCAAGCAGTATAGAGTAGAATAGGCGATATCTGGTGATCAAGGGGGGGGGGCTTGCCTGGTTGCTCTGGCAAGAGAAAGGGGTCGTCAACTCCGTAGTCGAACTGGTCAGCAGCAGCGTCGGTCTCGTAGTCTACCGGAGAGAAGAGGGGGAAGAAATAATGAATACAGAGCAAATAAAGCATCACAAAATATAACAAGGCAATTCGCGGGGTTCGGTGTGCCCTAACGCGGTAGTAGGTGATACCGGTGAAGGGGGAAAAACATCCGGGAAAGTATTCCCGGGGTTCCGTGTTTTCGGGCAGAGGAGCCGGAGGGGGAAAGTTGCGAGTTCGATAGGTTAGGGGGGTGTGGCGGACGAACGGACCGCGTGTCCGGATTCGTCTCGTCGTTCTGAGCAACTTTCATGTACAAAGTATTTTCATCCGAGTTACGGATTATTTTATATGATTTTCTAAAGTTTTAAATCATTTTTAGAATTTATTTAATTAATTTAATTTAACATTATCCAGAACAGTGAATGATGACGCAGGCATGACATCAGAGTGATGTCAGCAGGTCAACTGGTCGGTTGACCAGTCAAACAGACAGGTGGGTCCAGTGGGACCCACATGTCATTGTTTGTTAACTAATTAACCAGGTTAATTAGTTTAGTTAACAGATTAGTTATGTTAATTAAAAGTAGTTAATTAGTTTAATTAGTTATTAGGTTAATTAAACACAAATAATTAATTAATTAATTAATAATTTTATTAATTATTATTTTTATTCTTTCTTTTTTTTATAAAACGTTCTGGGGGATGGGGCCCCCTTGTCATAGGCCCCGGGGGGCCTTAGCGGGTTAGCGGGCAGGAGGGCGACGGGCGCCGGGGCGAGCGCTCACCCGCACGGAGTGTGGCGAGGCGAGGCCAGTGGCCAAGGCGACCGCGGTGGCCGGCCGGCGTGGGGAGACGAAGTGCGGGGCCGGCGACGAGCGAGCTCGCGGGCGGCAGAGGAGGCGCCGCCGGAGTGGGGCCGCGCGGACGGGCTGGCGTGAGGGGCGAGGCCACGGCAGCTGCA
>NC_041385.1:378641192-378676369 GCF_002162155.2 Triticum dicoccoides | reverse complement strand
GGGCGATGGCGCGCAACGGGTCGGGGGCGTCGGTTGCCCCCGATCCAGATCCACCCGGGGGCGGGCGCGCCGGCGGGATGGGGCTCCCACGCGGGGAGCGCGGCGGCGCCAGAGAAACGAGAGGGAGCGGCGAGGGGATCGTGCAGGACGAGTGGGGGAGTGGGGGTGGTTCAGGGCGGTTAGGGTTTCGGGGTGGGGAGATAAGGAAGGCGGGATGGACCGGCCAGGGGGGCCTGGTAGCCCTGTTGGGCCGAACAGCCCAGGGAAGGATGGGTCTTCCTTCGTTCTCTTTTTTTTTCTTGCTTAGTTTTTGTTTTACTTTTCTTTTTCTATTTATATTTTAGGATCTAATTATTTTATTTTTGTAAAACACATCCTTACCACCTAGATTAGCATATCAAGTTAGACTAGTGCCATAGAAAGTTTTTTAGTGCCCAATTAAATTAGTTTAATATTATATTAAATATAAAAGGTATTGACTTAATTGTTTTACCTACTGTTTTAATTATTTTAGAGCCTTTAAACATTTTATAAAAGTGGGGTTTCTTCATCATAATTATCTATGCAATATTTGGTTCACTCCGAACATTTTTGTTCCAATGTTTGAAAACTTTTGTTGTTTGCCATATTTTGAATTGATTTTTGAATCGGTTTTGAACTAACAAAAGATTAGCAACAGTAACGGAGGTGACGTGGCATCATTAGCAGAGTTTTACTGTTGCTTGATTATCCGGGCGTTACACCTTTACACATATATCCATGCATATGTAGTGTAGCTCCTTGCTTGCGAGTACTTTGGATGAGTACTCACGGTTGCTTTTCTCCCTCTTTCCCCCCTTTCCCTTCTACCTGGTTGTCGCAACCAGATGCTGGAGCCCTAGAGCCAGACGCCACCATCGACGACGATTCCTACTACACTAGAGGTGCCTACTACTACGTGTAGGTTGCTGACGACGACCAGGAGTAGTTGAGGAGGATCCCAGGCAGGAGGCCTGCGCCTCTTTCGATCTGTATCCCAGTTTGTGCTAGCCATCTTATGGCAACTTATTTAACTTATGTCTGTACTCAGATATTGTTGCTTCCGCTGACTCGTCTATGATCGAGCATTTGTATTCGAGCCCTCGAGGGCCCTGACTTGTATTATGATGCTTGTATGACTTATTTTATTTTGGAGTTGTGTTGTGATATCTTCCCGTGAGTCCCTGATCTTGATCGTACACGTTTACGTGTATGATTAGTGTACGGTTGAATCGGAGGCGACACAAGTTGGTATCAGAGCCAACTGCTTGTAGGAATCCCCCTTCCACACTCCTTGGCCGAAGTTGAGTCTAGTCATTGCAAAACTTTTACTAACATGGCTATGTGCCTTACGGGACACCCCCGCACCGGACACCCCCGCCTCCCTATTCCTCGGTTGCGCACCGCTACAGGCACGGTTGCCACCGGACTCCCTCGCCGGTGACGCCCCCGCGCGGATAAGGTAGCCTCGTGCCCCCTCAAGCTCCCCCTCGATCTCATCCACTCACCTACTCGTCCCCACGCCGTCTCCTCTCGGCCCTCCCCCAGATCCACCTCTCCCCTTTCCCTCAGCTTTGCTGTGGAGAGGAGACTGACGCGGTCGCCACCGTGCCTCGCCCGTCCTCGCGGCCATCGAGCCCCGTTCGCCTCGCTACCGTGCCTATCAGCTCTGCCGCCGTCAACTACCTTGTCCCCGTCCACGAGTGCAAGTCGGGGGCATCGCAGGCAGCGGATCGAGCCGCCCTCCTTTCGGCACTGCTCCGGCGATCCCCTTCGACTTCGGCGACACCTTCTGCTGCTACTAACCTTCCAGGGGCTTTACGTAGCCGCCCGGTGAGCCTCGCCTCTCTTCCCTCCGTCCTCCTACCGTTGCCGCGCCCGTAGGTGCCGTTCCCCACATGCCCGAGCTCGCCTCCGCCGAGCTCATCGCCGGCCACGTTCCGGTGACCGAACGCCCGCGCAAGCGTGTCCATCATGTTCGCCCACACACGTGGACGCCGTACGTGCTCAACACCGCTCGTTTTGCTCGCCATTGCGCCGTTAGCGAGCTCGCCGTGCCTCGGGTCTCCGCCGTCCATGTCGTCGTCGGCGACTCCGGCCATCCTAGCTCGCGTGACCACCCGCGTTGAACGCGGCGTTCTGCGCTCGTTCGAACACAAGTCACGGCGCGCGATTTGGCGCTCTGTAGCATAAATCCGAGCCTCTCCGGCGAACTCGCCGCCGCGGAGAGCTCGCCGCCGCAGCTCCGGCGCCGGCCGCCGACGTGGCCGACCTGGGGCCACCCCCAGGGTCGCTGCCAGCGGGCCCCATGGCCCCCAGTTGACCGGGTTGACCCAGTCAACTGCTGACTGGGCAGCCCAGTACCACTGACGTGTAGGCCCCACCACATATTTAAACTAATTAAAATGGTTTTATAATTAAAAGTAATTAGTTTAGCTAACTAGTCACTGACATGTGGGGCTCAACTGCTAATTAACACCCTGTTATTTTAAAATAACCCACTGTTAGCCCTTTGTCTATGACATGCGGGACCCGCTGATCAGTTTGACCTGGTCAGCGAGTCTGTTGAATGCTGACGTCATTTTATCTTTTCTGTTAATTTAAATAAATCTAGAAAATGGTTTAATCTTTTAAAATTCATAGAAAACAAATCGTAACTCGGATGAAAATGTTTTCTACATGAAAGTTGCTCAGAAAAATCCAACGAATCTGAATGCGCGGTCCGTTTACATGTCAAATGCCTCTAACTATCTGAACATGGAACTTTCCCCCTCCGGTCATTTGACTGACACATGTCCGGAACCGGGAATACATTCCCGGTTGACTTCCCCCTTCGCCGGTATCGTGTAGCCCCGCGGTAGAACACGTCTAGCTCTGCCTATGGTCCTGTTATGCACTTGCTTTCTATGTATTTACTGTTTCTCCCCCCCTCTTCTCTTCGGTGGACCCCGAGACCGATGCCGCCCCTGTGAACGACTACGTCGACGACGACCCCTCCTTGCCAGAGCAACCAGGCAAGCCCCCCACTTGATCACCATATATCGCCTATTCTCCTCTATACTGCTTGCATTAGAGTAGTGTAGCATGTTGCTTCTTTCCGTTAATCCTATTCTGATGCATAGCCTGACATTGTTGCTACATCTGTTGATACCTTACCTGCAATCCTAAAT
Organism: Triticum dicoccoides; assembly: GCF_002162155.2. Classification (NCBI taxonomy): domain Eukaryota; kingdom Viridiplantae; phylum Streptophyta; class Magnoliopsida; order Poales; family Poaceae; genus Triticum; species Triticum dicoccoides. Next base: position 378,673,181 of record NC_041385.1, on the reverse strand, counting down.
ACTTAGTATAGGATGCTAGTTTATCATCATTGGCCCTACATTCTTGTCAGTCTGCCTTGCTATACTATTGGGCCGTGATCACTCGGGAGGTGATCACGGGTATATACTATACATACATACATACTATACAGATGGTGACTAAAGTCGGGTCAGCTCGTTGAGTACCCGCAAGTGATTCCGATGTGGGGGCTAGAAGGACAGGTGGCTCCATCCCGGTAGAGGTGGGCCTGGGTTCCCGACGGCCCCCGACTGTAACTTTGTGGCGGAGCGACATGGCAGGTTGAGACCACCTAGGAGACAGGTGGGTCTGGCCCTGGTCGGCGTTCGCGGTTGCTTCATAATAACACGCTTAACGAGATCTTGGTATTTGATCCGAGTCTGGCTACTGGCCTATACGCACTAACCAACTACGCGGGAACAGTTATGGGCACTCGACGTCGTGGTTTCAGCCAAAGCCTTCGTGACGTCAGCGACTGAGCGGCGCGCGCCGGGTTGGACTGCGTTAACGCAACTTCCTTTGTAATGGAGGTTGCTAGGTCTGCTCACCGTCCGCGTACGCAACGTGCAGGTGTGCAATGGGCGATGGGCCCAGACCCCTGCACGCATAGGATTTAGACCGGCGTGCTGACCTCTCTGTTGTGCCTAGGTGGGGCTGCGACGTGTTGATCTTCCGAGGCCGGGCATGACCCAGGAAAGTGTGTCCGGCCAAATGGGATCGAGCGTGTTGGGTTATGTGGTGCACCCCTGCAGGGAAGTTAATCTATTCGAATAGCCGTGATCTTCGGTAACAGGACGACTTGGAGTTGTACCTTGACCTTATGACAACTAGAACCGGATACTTAATAAAACACACCCTTCCAAGTGCCAGATACAACCCAGTGATCGCTCTCTAACAGGGCGACGAGGAGAGGATCGCCGGGTAGGATTATGCTATGCGATACTACTTGGAGATGCTACTTGGAGGACTTCAGTCTACTCTCTTCTACATGCTGCAAGACGGAGGCTGCCCGAAGCGTAGTCTTCGACAGGATTAGCTATCCCCCTCTTATTCTGGCATTCTGCAGTTCAGTCCACTGATATGGCCTTTACACATATATCCATGCATATGTAGTGTAGCTCCTTGCTTGCGAGTACTTTGAATGAGTACTCACGGTTGCTTTTCTCCCTCTTTCCCCCCTTTCCCTTCTACCTGGTTGTCGCAACCAGATGCTGGAGCCCTGGAGCCAGACGCCACCATCGACGACGATTCCTACTACACTGGAGGTGCCTACTACTATGTGCAGGTTGCTGACGACGACCAGGAGTAGTTTAGGAGGATCCCAGGCAGGAGGCCTGCGCCTCTTTCGATCTGTATCCCAGTTTGTGCTAGCCATCTTATGGCAACTTGTTTAACTTATGTCTGTACTCAGATATTGTTGCTTCCGCTGACTCGTCTATGATCGAGCATTTGTATTCGAGCCCTCGAGGCCCCTGGCTTGTATTATGATGCTTGTATGACTTATTTTATTTTAGAGTTGTGTTGTGATATCTTCCCGTGAGTCCCTGATCTTGATCGTACACGTCTGCGTGTATGATTAGTGTACGGTTGAATCGGGGGCGTCACAAGGATATTTCTGTTTGATTGTCAATTTGCTCAAGCACCTTCATGCTAAGTGGACCCACAAATAAACCAAGTAATTTGTACTGACTGAGGCTGATAAACCAGACCAACATTGCAATATATATACAGCAAGTACCTGTTCAACCCCATATCTGAAAACTACCTTTGTGAACTTTGAAGATATTCAAATCTGGTCACTGCCGTAGCTTGAGGTCTCCATTCCTAATGACATTCATGTTTCTTCTTATATCCATTCCTCGTCAAATTATTTGAAAGAAAAAACTTGGAAATATGCATTATGTTGAAACATTGTTACTGCAGTAAAAAGATAAGTAAACCACAAAGCTATAAGTTAGGGACTTTGTGAAAATAGAAGAGTCATTTCTAGCATGAAGAAAATAAAAAAACGTAAAAATCTTTATTATAATATGGCTTCATATTCTAAACAAAGGAGGCAAAGTGTTTTGGTTAAATATTCTGTAAATATGCATCTGCTGTTTTGGTTAAATATTCTGTAAATCTGCATCTGTTGTACATATTTGTTGCACTCATACGAATTCATGATACCTTGCTATCGCATCAAGGTTAATTAGTGCCAATAAATACATGCAAAGAGATATTAGTATAGGCCAAGTAGTAAAACAAAAATAGATCAGATCAAATTGAGATACAATCAATCAGCCAAAGCGAGTTGGGGAGGAAGAGAGGTTGCAGAACTACCTACGTAATTGGTATTTTATTATCTAGATTATGCTAAACATCTGGGTAGCAGCAGAAAAATGAATCATTGAATGGTTATTTCACAACATTGCTCAAGCCACATCATTCAAAGCCAGCGACGAATTTATAACCAGAACTACCTAGTATTATGTTATCATCTTATGCTAAGCATCTTTAGTAGCAGTAGAAATAGTAATCATTAAATAGTTATTTCACAAGGTTGGTCAAAGTGCAAAAGGTCATATTTCTATCAGTTCTGGTCTTCCGGGCCTTCTGGGTGACAGAATAAAATGTAATTTCTTGATCTAGTATTAAGTCTGTAGTTTCCATGAAACAAATTGTAGAAACTGAATTCATGCACTGATAGATACAAAGTCTGCAAGATATGATAATGAGGGAAACACCAATGGACAGGAAACATTAACTAACATAGACGTGGTAGCTTTCTACAGCAAGCCTAAATATTAAGGAATACATGACTAACTACATGGACTTGTTTACCACTGTTCATGTCTGCTGATTGCTAGGTGTCCCCACCTCTTCGTTTTTCTCTCTCTCAGGTCATGACTTGACTCTTGTCGTAATGTTTCACATGGCATACCAGGTCCTCTTCCTGAGTTATCATCCTTGGCTTCTCGCACATCTTCACCTCCCCTTCCTGTTGTTGTCAATCAACTCACCCTCAAAACTGAAAGGAGCAAACCATCGGATTATTTCCGAGAGAAAGGGACTGCAGCTTGGACCCTTGTGGCAGCAGCGCCTTGTGCTTGCCGACGTCCTCCTTTGAGACTTTCTGCCACAGTCAAGGACGCCCAGAACACTGCTGTCGGAGCAGGCGAGGCAGAAGAGGCGCCATTGCAAGGTAACACAACTGGGCGAATCAATTACTTGCATCATGTTTCTTCTTCAGGCGTATAGCACAACCCTTAATGGAGGAGGAGAAAGCAACCTTACGGGGTGAGTGACCATGGTTAATGTAGAGTTCGAGGTCGGACTCGATGACGTTCTGGCTGAGCTTGTCGGCACAGGCCAAGCACTCAGTCGGCAAATAGTTCATGGAGCTTGGGGCAGCGGCATGGGCCGATGAAGCATAGGACCTGCAACAACTGGCGTGATCGGGATGAAGGGCATCTGACGGGGGCATGGTAGGGCGCTGCGTACGACGGTGATCTGGGGTGGCGGCGAGCAACGGTGGGGGAGGCACGAACGAACGGTGGTCCGCCAGAGAATCATCGAGCTCGGAGCACGGACGGACGGCTACATCGACTGGGGAGCCTCACGGCGGCCGTTGGGACCCTGCCGGCGGCGGTGCCTCCTGTAACCCTAGAGGGATGGGGATCGAGCTCGAGCGACACGAGATTTTAGAATTGTGCGGCGACACGTACGTGAGGTGGTTTTTTTATGAGGTAGCCCTAATGGGTCGTGTGCGTGCAGGTTTGTTTTTTTTAGGTAAATGTTTGTTTCTGGTTGTTTTGTGGGAGGCCGGGCTAGGCTTGCGGAGGAGCCAGCATGGGTCGAAGCCCAGCAGCGAGATGTCTGGCCTAGGACGATGATCACGGAGAATAACATAATCGTGTATGGTGCTAAAAACGAACTGTTCCGTTAGTACCACATCGGTTAATTCCAAAACGTAATCGTAAAAGCGTATTACGATTGGACGGAAGTGTATTGTGACGGTGAACCCACGAAGTCAATCCGTGCTTTATTATTAGGGAAAGATTAGAGAAAGATTAGCGGTGGACCTCACTGTTAGAGACTCTAGTTAATTAGACATTAATTAAACTAATTGAGTTAGCAGTAGGACCCGCATGTAATAGGCACTTGTCATAATAAAGATTTTTTAACAGAGGAAGCCCCACATGCCATTTGCACATTAGACTACTTAGTAATTAATCTAACCTACCTAGTATGATGCTAACGAGGGATGGCCATAGGCAAAACCATGCCCCATGGCTGGGCACGCACGGGGCTCAAGCGGCCATGGCCTACATCGGCAGCAACAACTAGCATGCAGCGGCGGCGGCTAGCAAAAAGCAGCAGCGGGTAGCAGCATCAGTGCAGTAGCAAGCAGCGGCATTAGCAAACAGCTGCACGGCATCAGCAGGGAGCAGCGGCAGCAGCGAAGCAGCCGAGCAGCAGCAACAACAGGGCAACAGCAGCGGCAAGGCAGCAGCTTCAGGCGGCAATGGGAACAGAGAGCAGCGGCAGCGTACGAGCCGACGAGGCGGGCGCGTGGGCGCTCGCGGGGAGCGCGGCCGGGGATGTCAGGGCGTGGTCCGGGCGCAACAGGGGCTCGCGGGCGAGCGCGTGCGGCGGGAGCGAAGCTCCGGTCAGGGCGCCCGTGTACGGGGGTCGTCGGGGCTGCGCCACAGGCGCCCATTTGACGCGCGTCTGGTCGCGTTCGAATTTACGCGGGGAGCCGCGTCTAACGGTGACGGTTACAACAGCTGGAGTGGTCGGAGTTGAGCACTCCGACGACGGCAAGGGGCGGCGGTTTCGGGCGAGCTTGGTTTCAACGGCGTGGAGCACGGCAGGAGCTGCAAGTGGGCGCGTTGTGCTCGTGGGAGCTCCAGGAGCTCGAGACCAAGCATGGGTGCGAGCGACAGCAGCTGTGAGCTTTGCGACGACATGGCCGGCGGCGACGAGCTTCGGCCGCGACGGGAACGGTGGCTACGGACACGGATTCGAGAACTAGGGAGAGGGCTTTCGAGCGGAAGCTCACCGGGGAGGGCACGAAAGGCTCGGTGAGGGCCGGGAGCGCGGACGACGGCCTTGAGGTCTGCCTGTCGCACGAGGCCGCCGGGTCGGTGAAGTAGCCGGCCGGTCGCGTCGGTGTCGGAGTAGAGGCGCGGGGTGTCGATGGCGGCGGCGGACGACCCAAACCGATCAAGCCTAGATCGAAAAACCAAAAAGAAAAATGCTGATCAAAACGACCGGCGAGGGAGCGAAAAAATCCGGAGCAAGGGCTTGGGAAAAAGACTCTCTAGGGCAGCCGGCCAACACGGCCGGCTGACGAACCCTAGGTACGGGCGGCGCGGCCCGCGATGGCGGTCATGGAGGCCGACCGCCCCGGGGGCGCGCGGGTGCGGAAGCGGCGTCGGCTAGGGTTTAGGATCGAGATAAGGCTGGTACCATGTTAGAAGGCAGAGAGGGGGATTGATGGAATTGTTCGTTGTATTGCTTGAGTACAAGACAAGCCAGAACAAATCCTAATCTATCTTGTCTTTCCTAATAATCACGATACTCAACACGCAGGATGACGACGGAGTCGACGGAGGTGCGCCGGTGGCCGAAGGTTGAAGAAGAGTTCGATCCGCTCGATGTAGTGGCCTCGGGCTCTAATGGTGGTGCGTAGACGACGTAGGCGACGACGACGAGCCTCCCGAACGCCAACGGATGACGAACAGTGGCCGCTGTCCACGTGTACGGCAACGACGCGGCGACGGCTACGCTCGGGCGTCGAAGAAATCGAGGGGAGCGAGGCAAGGGAAAAAATCTGCGGGGGCTAAGGTTGACGATGGGGCGCCAGGTTCTTGTAGGGCGAGTCCTTAACCACCGGGGCAGCCGCGGGATGGCTGCCACCGCGGCCATGGCGCCGTGGATGGCCGCCACGCCTCCCCCTGCCTCCTGCAGCTGGGGCTGGGGCTGTTTTGCTAAATGGGCCAAGGGGCCAGTAGATTAGGTTTCTTTTCTTTTTATTAGTAGGTTTTCCTTTTTCTTTTCTGTTTCTTAGTTACTACTCTTTTGTATTTAGTTTAGGTACTAAATAATTTTAGTTCATTGTGCAAACTAGCACATAAATTCTAGGTAATATTTTGGGCTATTCCAACAAGTTTCAAATATTTTTGGATAGTTACATATTTATTTAAATTAGATTGTTTCAATAAAAAGCTTATGAGTCAGTTTTAAAATGTTTAGGGGCACTTGTATATTTTGAAAAATGTTAATTCTTACATAAAAATCAGCTAGTAATTATTTGCAGCCCAGCCTACATTTTTACTTTACCTTTTGAAACTTTTTTAAATTTTCAAGTTGCATTCGAATTTGCATTTGAACTGGTTTTCAATAAGAGTTGATTAAGCTAAAAAAAGGAGACTTGGCATTATTTGTCAGGGTTTACTATAGCTTAATTATTGGGGTGTTACATTTGTAGTCTGCTTCACTTTTTGTTTCTATTGGGAAAATTTGCAGAATCGGATCATGTCTCAACACTGACTAGAAGAAAGGAAGCCACATATAGCTGGTTCGGCCAGGCAACTAATCCATGAAATTTACCTTCTTTGTCTTTCCTTTTTAATGATTATCACATTTTTATATATGTGCACCATGGTTAAAATTTGCAAATATTATTGCGCAGAAACAGTCTGTTCCTTGCACCTGTTTTGCAAGCTGGATTATTCAAAGAATATATACAAAGATGGAAAAAGGCAATCGTATCACATTAATGTGGGGAGGGCAATATTAGGTAGAGATTCTTGCATCTGCACGTTAAGTTTGTGGCAGTCGTGAATTGCTGCATTTTCCTGTCATTTGCATTGCTTGTGTGAATAACATCAAGATGGTTTTGAGCTTGGAAGTTTCAAGCGTGTCATAAAGCAGGAAAAAAAAATCTGTAGCAAAGTATAGGTGATGTGCTAGCAAACATGGCCATGCCACTAATTTTTCAGCTGGTCGTGCTTCAGCTGTATGATGCTTTTGTTGATTACCAACTTATGTAGGTTGCTTAGAAGCGAGGCCTTCCCATAGTTGACGAAGATATGTGTAACCAGTGAAGAATATTAGGATGGGAATTTTACCGATTTTGTGTACTAGCTACAGTTCTTGGTGCCTTGTAAATTATAAAGAGAGGTCTCTCTGACTAAATCATAATTTCCATTAGTTACTACTTTTCAGTTTTAGATTCCACTGTAATGTTGCTGATGAGGCCAACACTGGTTTGGCTTCTCATATATATGATCTCTAATTATTTTAGAAGACAAATCAATTACGGAGTAGTTCATATCATACTACTTTCATTATAACTTTTCCTGCGTATACTTTGGTAGCAGTGTGCTTTATTATTAGGTAAAGATATGGAGTAAATTCTGCACTGCTCTGAGCTTTACCTTTTTTGTTAGTTTCTTGGTCGTCTTTCTAGATATACAATTGTTCACCAAATCGCGGCTTTGCAGGGAGGAGGTCTTGACGCCAGCCTCACAATGATGTGTGGTACTTGCGCCTCTCTGCTTCATGTGGACAGAGGCACCAAACAAGAATATTTCCATGTTGTTATTTGGTGCTTAGAAAGTGTTTATCTGTAAGCTACATTAATACAGCATAGTAGTCCCAGAACGTTTTGATTATGAATAATTGTAGGAAAAAACATGATAACAGGTTTGTTTTGTTGCTAATGTGTAGAGTTACTGTACAAATGCATTTTTTGCTACAGATTTAGGGGTCATTATTTAGTTATTTCAGAAGATAATATAGACCTCTATTTGTAAAGATCCATATAGTTTGTGGAAAATGGAAAACCTTACTTTTTTGTTATCTTTATGAAAATACTATTATCTCTTTTTAGCTCTTTACTATTACTTCCCAAAAGAGTTCTTTTTAGTGACATGCAACTTTCTCCTTGATGAGTAATGATCTGGTTATCTTGATAAAGACTGCTAAGTCAGGTTATTTGTATGAATATTTTTATCAATTATAATTAAGATTGTTTTGTTGCTTGTGGTAAGCCTCCCCACTTTGTACTGATCAATATATATGCCCGTACTTCAAGAATTTGCTGTTATCAGGGCTACATTTGGTCTGCTGATATGCCGTGATTTTTTTTATTTCCATTTTTCATTTGATGCATGGAAGCAGTTTATCTATTTGGATGAATTAGTTTGACAATTACACAGAAATCTATGCATGTGCTACGATGTTTGGAATAGCAAGTTTTCTAATTAACGAATGACGGCAAGCTATACATGCAGCCTGAAACCACACGGAAGCTAATATAGAATCTCATTCTGCAAAGCTACCTATGGTGGGTTGCTGCAAGTATCCTTCCGGCGGCGGCCAATCAAACCGCACTGCAAGCACCCAGGTGAATTTCTCGGCGCCTTTGGGGCATCACATCTACTCCCTCCGTTTCAAAATAGAGTATGTTGCTAATACTGTTTTTAAAGTTGGGACGGTTCAGCCAGTTTTAGGCTTCGGGACTGGCTGCACTATTATTGTTGTTGCTGCACTCACTGGGCTGGCCCACTGAGCATTGCTGAACAGATTCTCAATTTTTTTAAAAAGAAAAAGGAAGATAAAAGAAAAATATCCCCTCAAATAGTTTTTGATTGAGCTGGAAATTTCCAAATAGTAAGACTTTTAGACAAACAGTTAAGTTAAATAAATCATAAAAAATTTGTGGATTCAAAAAATGTTCACATATTCACAAAATGTTCGCAATTTTGGAAAAATATATTTGAGAAATCAAAAAATGTTCATGAGTTTTTAAAAAGTTTGTGTATTAAAAATGTTAAGCAAATTGAATAAATGTTCGCCAAAATGTTATCGGTGAAGCAGCAAAATGTGGCCATGGCCTTCAGAGATTATGATTTTTTTTCCTTGCAACGCATGGGCCTTTTTGCTAGTCTTTACCTAATAATAAAGAAAATTGGGTTTCTAGTCGTCCGTCGTCGCTAGCGATTTTGCATAAAAGTCCCTCGGTTTATAAGAAATTAACCCACAGTCCCTCTTTTAGTGGGTCTCTATATAACATTTCAATTTTGCAACCCCCCCGCCCCCCGCAGAGGCGCACCACCAACCGCACCAGCCAACCGCACGATCTTGCCTCCCCAGACACCTCCAGCGCGCCGCCGCCACCTCGCGCCCTGGCCACCGCCGCCCACCTCGCCAGCGCGCCTACCCCTACCCCAAGTGCCCCCACACCCGCAGCCTTCCACTGCCGGCGACCCGCGTCCTTCCACCACCGACAACGAGGAACTGTCGGATCTCGATGGATCCGGTGGGGAATGGCGTGCAGGTGGCGAATCTTGAAGGAAGGCGACCGGAGCATGGAGCACGACGGCTGGCCGGTGTGCCATGGCATCGGGTAACTGCGAGAGAAGAGAGGCAAGCGGAAAGAAAAGGGAGGATGGGATGAAGCAGATGGGAGGCCGGAGGGAGAGAGAAGAGAGCGGTGAGGCATGGCGGCGGCCCTGTTGCTGCTGCTCCTTGCCGGTGGTTCGCCGGCCATCGGCTGAGGTAGGACTCGGGTGCGCGGAGGCGTCGGGGAACGAGGGAGCTCTCCTCCCTAGTGGTTGGAGCACTCGGGGTCGAGCAAGTGAGCGACGTTCGGTCGTCGCCTTCGTCCGTTCCCCTCGTGTGCCTTATCCCCTTGGCCTTCTCTCTAACGATTCTTTCCCTGATCTCTTGGGTTGTCTACATCTTTGCCATCTCCTAATCCCTCTCTTCCTCACACGTAAGCTACATCCCCACTCCCTTCCCCATTAATTTGCTACCTTTGATTAGATTTCTTTGGTTGAAATTGGAGCCTCGTGTAGTTTAGTGTTGATCTAAGCTACACACTAGCGATTGCACAAGGTTGTATTCAAGAGAATTTTGGATGGTTGCGGCTGCTGTTGCTGCTGGATGCAGTTGTTAGAATTATAAAGGAATTTAGTGGGTAATGTGTTAGAAAGTTAGACAATTTAGCTATGGATATTTTCAATATTTAGCAACTTAATTTTGGGTTTCAGTGTTGAGTAGATGAATTTCTGATGCCTTGCACTTCTAGGAGTTGTGGTTTATTTATGCAAATATGAACCTTATATAAGTAATTGGTGTTCCATTGATGTGTCCAAGTGACCCTGAAATATAAAATCGAATTGTGTAAGTGAATTGATGATGATACATGCTTCAGTTTCTGAAGATTGGGAAGCAATCCTCGCGACATTTCCATGCGAATCTTTTTAAATCCACTTTTGGGTGACTCGTTTTTTATTATATTGAATTTAAATTCACATTGCCATGCCAAGATTTGTGAAAACTGTTCACTTTTTCTTTTCTGGGTGTAGCATCTGCAGGCCTACATGCAATCATTATTACAAGGGAGAAGACCTCATGGTTCGGTTGATTAACTTCTGAAGTAAATAGGTTAGAAAAATATCCCAGAATATGATTCTTCATCTCCGTGTCTTTTACCCAAACCCCATTATCATCAAGCAATTTTTTATCTGATTTCTCTTCTTTCTAGCTGTTGCGGCGTTATGGAAAAAAGAAGTATTACGGTCACCATGCAATAACCAGTTTGCTCGACCCCGTTGTAGCCAGTGTATCTCCTCTTGTTCCAATAAATTTTCAATCAATACAATAATCTCCTTTTGACTTGCAAGAGAGTTAGCATTCACAGGCCCTCTCCGTAGTTTTTCTAAATCTTTTTTTAGTTTATTGATTCTTTTTTTCGGACCCTTGAGGATATCACGATCCCAAGTGTGCAAATCTGCATGTACCACTCTTGTACGATCAGCGAGAGACGACCCTATGCCCAACATCTTCGCTTTTTCCCAAGCTGTACGTACAACTTCCGCAACCGTCTCTTCTTTCAGCCATCGAGCTTCAAATTGTTTCCTTAGACTTTTTGAGCGGTCAAAAATATTATTGTCAAAATATTCCGTGTCTAAGATAATAGGGCGATGGTCTGAGTATACATGTTCTTCATTTATAACCGCCGCTCGAGGGAATTTATTCGCCCAATCCACATTACAGACTGCTCGATCCAGTCTTTCCCTGATTTCGCCCCTCCTCCATGTAAATAAATCACCCATACATCCCATATCCGCTAGCCCACATTCTCCCAAACAATTTCGAAAATCTCTCATCATCACATTCGGTCTCGCATTCCCTCCCTCTTTCTCTGATGAGAGCAAAATTTCATTAAAATCTCCTAAAACTACCCATGGGTGATCGCCTTTTTTATACAAGTTTCAGATATCATCCCATGGCAGAACACGGTCACTCCAGTTGGGATGCCCATAAAACCCCGTAAAACGCCATTGTACAGTATTTCCATTCATAAACAGAACATCAATAAAATTATTAGACACATAGTTCAACTCAACTTTATTCATATTATGATAAAACAAGACAAGGCCACCCGCCCGGCCATCGCCTCAACTACAAACATTGAATCAAAATTTAAAAATCGACGAAGCTCATCGGCTTTACATTTATTTAAGTAAGATTCTGAAAGGAAAATTAGCTCTGCTTTGGTACGCTCCTGTAGATCCAAGAGCTCGCGAACCGTCGTGGGAGAGAGCATCCCACGGCAGTTCCATCCGATGATTCTCATTTGGCCCGGCGTACCTCCTCTTCGGAGGCCGCCGATGCGCCATCATCTCCAACTGACTCCCTTCTCTGCTGCCCCGGAGCCTCTTCTTTCTCCTCAACTTCTTTTGATACGTGAGTAACCACCCCATTTCCATCTCTCACAGCTTCCACTCTACCCGTACATACACGCTTAGAAGATACATTTTTATGTCCCCATACAGAATACGCTCATAGCTATCCATGGTTTTCTCAAAAGAGAAATCTAGCTCACTACCAATTGCTGGAGCTTCATAGAGGCTTCTTTTTTTACCTATAATGTTCTTGCGTGCTTCCTCTGAACTCCCAACTCCTCCTTCCTTCTTTCCTTTTCTGCCCTTTCCTTTTGTCTTTCCCTGCATGGAGTTCTTTGTAGCATTGAAAGTGTAAATAGGGGTGTCAGTGGTATTTTTTGGAGCAAGTCTTGCAGCGATAGCCCCCGACAGCGCCTCCAGCACCCCCAGGCGAAAGAGGAGTTGATCACCCCACTGCAGAGCCTCCCTACCCTCCTGGCCAACCAGGTTAGGCTGGTATGCAGCCATAGCCGCAACATACCTGATTGGGGAAGTAAAATTCCCCCGATGCAACATGTCCTGGCCCGCATGGTCAGGTAAAGCAGCCGAGGTGGTGGCCGCTCCCCCCACCAGCGCTTGGCCCTCCTGGCCTTTGCTAGTAGGGTGTGTAGGGGCGTACAGTGATGCATTCTGGTCCACCTGACCATGATCACCACCCCGCATGGAGTGTAGGGATGCTACAGGAAAACGACCCTCCTGGCCAACCTGCAGCGCCCCCTTGGTGTGCTCCCTTCTGGCCGCCAGTCCTTGGCCCTCCTGGCCAAGGCTAGCGCGCTCGAGTGGCTCGGGATCCAGGTCCACCTGACCCGAGGCAGCTCCTACGGGCACCAGCAGAGAACGTCCTTGCCCCAGGCCCTCCTGGCCGAGCGAGTGGCCTCCCTGGACTAGACCTCCAGTCGCCAGAAAAGACGATGCAGCATCTTTCTCTTTCACAGTGAGATCACTCACAGCTTTGGTTACTTTGACCACCATACCTTCAGTAGCCTTTGAAATGTTTTTGTTACTATAGCCCGAGTACACAAGAGCTCTTCTACTAGCTGTATTGCCCTTCCAGTAGGCCTCTACACTGAGGTTTTTTGCAAAAACAGCTACTCTACTCTCTTTAGGAATCCTACAAAACCTCTCCGACATATGGCCTACAAGCCCACAACACTCACAATATGATGGCAACTTTTCATAACGAACATCAAAGTAACATTTTTCTTTGCCGCCTAGTGGAGTGAATTCTACTCTACTCTTGATTGCCTCATGTAGCGGGACTTTCACGAACACGCAAATACTTTTCTACTATCATCTGATTCTGGTGTGAGAAGGTTATCACTTCCCCAGTTTGGCCCCTTAGAGATGTACCCACATCTTCAGTTTTAAGCTCAAACGGTAGGTCACGAACCTGGGCCCAAATAGCCATGGTTCCAAGATCCACCTTCGCTGGGTTACCCTTGCCGTCGAACTCGGCGAAGACGATCCCATCACGCTTGTGGTGCCACGGCTGGGCCTTCAACACAAAGCGTCTATCCACTTCAGCGGAGAAGTTCAGGATGAACCTCCCGTCGTCGATGTCCACCTCCTAGACGGTCACCTCGCCTTTCAGCCTCCAAGCCGACAAAGCACGAAGGTCATCGACAAGGACCTGCGGGTGAACTTGGAATGGCGACAGAAGTCGCCCTACCACCAAGAAACCCCTCACAGCCCTCCTGGCGTCCTCCATATCGATGACCAACGGTGAGTCATCCCCACAGGGCCGCCTGGACTCCTTCATCCTCTCGCCCCCAGGTGAGGTAGCCAGAGCAAGAGAATCGCTCCCCATGGTCGCCGACACACTCCCCGATCCCTGACCCATCTCCATCTCCGCCTCCCCCTTCCTATCCATCTTCATCTCTTCCTTACACACTAATACAACTCGTACAAGGAAGAAACTCAAGAGGAAACCCCTCACCCCTCTGTAGTTGATATAGTATACCCCCTCTTCCAGAATCGCCACCAATAGGACGAAAATTGTACACTTAACGAAAATTAAAGGATCATAAATGGGCAGATTCCAAAATAAAATCCCACTAATCTCTCTATTTTCCTTTATTGTACAGATGGGACTCCTTCCCTGATTTCTCTCTTCCTCATCCATATCTCCCACCGAATAGATTTCTCTATAATCCTGAACAATAGTACTAGTTTCCATACTACTAGCACCCAAAATCGGACCCCCTGTCCCGGACGGGATCTAATCTAGCGAATTACAACCCCTACCATATTTTTGTACCTCGGATTTGTCGCTGTAGTAGTCGCCCATCTTCACGTTCCCTGCCAGATCAGGGAGGATCTTCACTGGATTCACGCGCATCATCTCCTCCGCTCGCCTCTTCATTTGCTTCCAGCACCTCTTCCGGTCTGTAGATCGCCGGATAATGCGCCTTGCTTCCGCCTTGACTTCTTCCCAATCCGGCGCGCCCGCTGCGCCCCCGATGGAAATCCCCCTCCTAATGGGGTCGCGAGGATGGCAATTCCGGTCTGTATATATGTCTACTTCTAGTTGCACAGTCCGTACATCGTTTCGTTCGTTGGCTGGCCCCCTCCTTGATCCCACCTATTTTTTCACATCAAGCCCACCTCCACCGATTTCCTCTCCTCCCACGGTTTTTTTACGCAGGCGCCTCTCTCACGGTCTCCCCTCTCCCCCGCACGAGGGTGCCAATACTCCCACCATGGGTAACCCTAGATGGTCACCACCGCCTCCCTCTCATGCCTGTTCTCCAACTCCTCCTTCTCCTCTGATGTGCCATCCTCGGCCAGATCGACGTGGATCCTCATCCTCCTTGCGCCGTCATGATGGTCGCAGTCTAATGCCCCACTCACCCACTCGCGTGCCGTTCGTACTTCCCCTAGATGGAGGATGCCACGGAAGGCAGCCACACATCAGCACAAGGGTGCCATGCCGAGGAGCGTCATATGTGGGAGGGTCTCCAGTCTCTACATTGCCGACCTCCACGTCAAGGAAGATGGAGGGAAGTCCTCCAAGTCATGGAAGAGATGAGGGGCTCCGGTGCTCCTAACAAGGAAACTTCTCATTGCAGTTTCTGCGTTCCAAGTTCTCCCCAAGTACACAGCGTGATCAGTGCTTCTCCGCCTACAGGTTGCGCTGTGTAGGGATCCCGCCCTCATGGTTGTGCGAGGCATGAGCATCGTTGTTGTCGGTGGCGCGGCCGTGTTTGTGACCATGATGAAACTGTGAAATATTAAGTGGTACCTTTTCACTAACATATGAGATATCACAGAAATGGTAAATTGATTTTTACAATCTCATCATATCATTGTTGTGATTGTGTGACTAAGTCTTGATTTCTCCATCTCCTTCTAAGTTGAAACTAGAACCAGCAGGTTCTCTCAGTCTCAGACAGAATTATTGTACTTGTGAATATAAATCTCTGAAACTCTTACTACATAAAGGTTCTATTATATCATCAATAATGTTGTGGTCTATGATAGGGTGCGTCGACTGCAAATTAAAATTTCCTACACGCAGAACAACCAAGAACATGCTACGAGAGATGGATCACAGTTCATTACCACTAGACGCGTAGTGCCGTGCAGCGGAAGAAGAGTTGGGGCAGCACGTATGCGTGGATCGTCTCCTCCTCGTCCGATCTCCCTCGAACAGCCGTTCGTCCGAACCCACGTACAAGTTCGCCGGAGCGGCGCAAGTGCACCGCCTCTAATAGTATCCGCGCATGTAGGAGGAACACCGTGCGACAGACTGCTAGGTCTGATCACACAGTCGGCGGCGAGTGGACGTGGCTATTCGCAACACATGCAAACCCTAGTCACAACGCCGAAGCAATCAACCACATGAGTGTGCCGCACCTCCACTTTATATAGGCGTCCGTCGCAGGCTCAACACTTGGGCCTTGCACGGACCCTAAAGCCCAAAGTCTACTCGGTCACGTTCCTAGTCCAGTTCGGATCACATCCGACCAGTGTCCTACGAACCAACCTCGTAGGTTGCTTCCCTTAAGCATGTGACCCCTTAGGTTCAAGTCGGCTTGGTCACAGTTCGGATCACCTCCGACCTGCACTTTTGGTAGCGGCCTCTAGCAAGGCGTGCCGACCACCAAGCAGACTATGAAGCTGGTTAGGCGAACCTGTACAACGTGTCACACTTCTGTTCCCTTTGCCTCACGATATATGTTGTCGGGATCAAGGCGAGACTGTCATCCTTGTGCTAGCCCGACCTCTTTCTCGTTCCAGTGATACTGACCACAAACCGGATTACCTCATAATCCCTGTCGCATGGCCATGCTTATCCTGGTCGGATCACACGAGGGGCCCAGAGTATATCTCTCCTGATCGGAGGGGCAAATCCCACCTTGCTCGACCATGTCTCGCAGCATGGGACCAGACAAACCTGAAACCTACCTTTGTAACTACCCAGTCATGGAGTAGCATTTGTGTTGGGGAACGTAGTAATTTCAAAAAAATTCATACGCACACGCAAGATCATGGTGATGCATAGCAACGAGAGGGGAGAGTGTTGTCCACGTACCCTCATAGACCGTAAGCGGAAGCATTATGACAACACAGTTGATGTAGTCGTACGTCGTCACAATCCGACCGATCCAAGTACCGAATGTACGACACCTCCGAGTTCAGCACACGTTCAGCTCGATGACGATCCCCGGACTCCGATCCAGCAGGGTGTCGGGGATGAGTTCCGTCAGCACGACGGCGTGGTGACGGTGATGATGTTCTACCAACGCAAGGCTTCGCCTAAGCACCGCAACGATATGACCGAGGTGGAATATGGTGGAGGGGGGCACCGTACACGGCTAAGAAACGAACACGAGGATCAACTTGTGTGTCTAGAGGTGCCCCCTGCCCCCGTATATAAAGGAGCAAGGGGGGAGGCCGGCCGGCCCTAGGGGCCGTGCCAAAGAGGGGGGAGTCCTCCTCCTAGTGGGAGTAGGACTCCCCTTTCCTAGTCCCACTAGGAAGGAGGAAGGGGGAAGGAAAGAGAGGGGGAGGGAGAGGGAAAGAGGGGTCGCGCCCCCCTCCCCTAGTCCAATTTGGAATCCCCATGGGGGGGGGCACCTCCTGGGATGCTGCCCTCTCTCTCCCCTCAGGCCCACTAAGGCCCAATACTTCCTCGGGGGGTTCCGGTAACCCCTCCGGCACTCCGGTTTTCTCCAAAATCACCCGGAACACTCCCGGTGTCCGAATATGTCGTCCAATATATCAATCATTATGTCTCGACCATTTCGAGACTCCTCGTCATGTCCGTGATCACATCCGGGACTCCGAACAACCTTCGGTACATCAAAACTTATAAACTCATAATGAAACTGTCATCGTAACATTAAGCGTGCGGACCCTACGGGTTCGAGAACTATGCAGACATGACCTAGAACCGTTCTCGGTCAATAACCAATAGCGGAACCTGGATGCTCATATTGGCTCCTACATATTCTACGAAGATCTTTATCGGTCAAACCGCATACAACATACGTTGTTCCCTTTGTCATCGGTATGTTACTTGCCCGAGATTCGATCGTCGGTATCCAATACCTAGTTCAATCTCATTACCGGCAAGTCTCTTTACTTGTTACATAATGCATCATTCCGTAACCAACTCATTGGCCACATTTCTTGCAAGGCTTATAGTGATGTGCATTACCGAGAGGGCCTAGAGATACCTCTCCGACAATCGGAGTGGCAAATCCTAATCTCGAAATACGCCAAATCAACATGTACCTTCGGAGACACCTGTAGAGCTCCTTTATAATCACCCAGTTACGTTGTGACGTTTGGTAGCACACAAAGTGTTCCTCCGGTAAATGGGAGTTGCATAATCTCATAGTTGTAGGAACTTTGTATAAGTCATGAAGAAAGCAATAGCAACATACTAAACGATCAAGTGCTAGGCTAACAGAATGGGTCAAGTCAATCACATCATTCTCCTAATGATGTGATCTCATTAATCAAATGACAACACATGTCTATGGTTAGGAAACATAACCATCTTTGATTAATGAGCTAGTCAAGTAGAGGCACACTAGTGACATTATGTTTGTCTATGTATTCACACATGTATCGTGTTTCCGGGTAATACAATTCTAGCATGAATAATCAACATTTATCATGATATGAGGAAATAAATAATAACTTTATTATTGCCTCTAGGGCATATTTCCTTCAGTCTCCCACTTGCACTAGAGTCAATAATCTAGATTACACAGTAATGATTCTAACACCCATGGAGTCTTGGTGCTGATCATGTTTTGCTCGTGGAATAGGCTTAGTAAACGGGTCTGCAACATTCAGATCCGTACGTATCTTGCAAATCTCTATGTCTCCCACTTGGACTTGGTCCCGGATGGAATTGAAGCGTCTCTTGATGTGCTTGGTCCTCTTGTGAAATCTAGATTCCTTTGCCAAGGCAATTGCACCAGTATTGTCACAGAAGATCTTCATTGGTCCCGATGCACTAGGTATGACACCTAGATAGGAAATGAACTCCTTCATCCAGACTCCTTCATTTGCTGCTTCCGAAGCAGCTATGTACTCCGCTTCGCATGTAGATCCCGCCATGACGCTTTGTTTAGAACTGCACCAACTTACAGCTCCACCGTTTAATAAAAACACGTATCCGGTTTGCGATTTAGAATCGTCCGGGTCAGTGTCAAAGCTTGCATCGACGTAACCATTTACGACTAGCTCTTTGTCACCTCCATAAACGAGAAACATATCCTTAGTCCTTTTCAGGTATTTCAGGATGTTCTTGACCATTGTCTAGTGATCCACTCCTGGCTTACTTTGGTACCTACCTGCTAAGCTTATTGCTAAGCATACGTCAGGTCTGGTACACAACATTGCATACATGATAGAGCCTATGGCTGAAGCATAGGGAACATCTTCCATTTTCTCTCTATCTTCTGCTGTGGTCGGGCATTGAGTCTGACTCAACTTCACACCTTGTAATACAGGCAAGAACCCTTTCTTTGCCTGATCCATTTTGAACTTTTTCAAAACTTTATCAAGGTATGTGCTTTGTGAAAGTCCAATTAAGCGTCTTGATCTATCTCTATAGATCTTGATGCCCAATATGTAAGCAGCTTCACCGAGGTCTTTCATCGAAAAACTTTTATTCAAGTATCCCTTTATGCTATCCAGAAATTCTATATCATTTCCAATTAATAATATGTCATCTACATATAATATCAGAAATGCTACAGAGCTCACACTCACTTTCTTGTAAATACAGGCTTCTCCAAAAGTCTGTATAAAACCATATGCTTTGATCACACTATCAAAGCGTTTATTCCAACTCCGAGATGCTTGCACCAGTCCATAAATGGATCACTGGAGCTTGCACACTTTGTCAACACCTTTTGGATCGATAAAACCTTCTGGTTGCATCATATACAACTCTTCTTCCAGAAATCCATTCAGGAATGCAGTTTCGACATCCATTTGCCAAATTTCATAATCATAAAATGCGGCAATTGCTAACATTATTCGGACAGACTTAAGCATCGCTACGGGTGAGAAAGTCTCATCATAGTCAACCCCTTGAACTTGTCGAAAACCTTTCGCAACAAGTTGAGCTTTGTAGACAGTAACATTACCATCAGCGTCAGTCTTCTTCTTAAAAATCTATTTATTCTCAATGGCTTGCCGATCATCGGGCGAGTCAACCAAAGTCTATACTTTGTTCTCATACATGGATCCTATCTCAGATTTCATGGCTTCTAGCCAATTTGCGGAATCTGGGCTCATCATCGCTTCCTCATAGTTCGTAGGTTCGCCATGGTCAAGTAACATGACTTCCAGAATAGGATTACCGTACCACTCTGGTGCGGATCGTACTCTGGTAGACCTATGAGGTTCAGTAGAAACTTGATCTGAAGTTTCATGATCAATATCATTAGCTTCCTCACTAATTGGTGTAGTTGTCATAGGAACCGGTTCTTGTGATGGACTACTTTCCAATAAGGGAGCAGGTACAGTTACCTCATCAAGTTCTACTTTCCTCCCACTCACTTCTTTCAAGAGAAACTCCTTCTCTAGAAAGGATCCAAATTTAGCAACGAAAATCTTGCCCTCAGATTTGTGATAGAAGGTGTACCCAATAGTCTCTTTTGGGTATCCTATGAAGACACATTTCTCCGATTTGGGTTCGAGCTTATCTGGTTGAAGTTTCTTCACATAAGCATCGCAGCCCCAAACTTTAAGAAATGACAACTTTGGTTTCTTGCCAAACCACAGTTCATAAGGCGTCGTCTCAACGGATTTTGATGGTGCCCTATTTAACGTGAATGCGGCCATCTCTAAAGCATAACCCCAAAACGATAGCGGTAAATCAGTAAGAGACATCATAGATCGCACCATATCTAGTAAAGTATGATTACAACATTCGGACACACCATTTCGCTGTGGTGTTCCGGGTGGCGTGAGTTGCGAAACTATTCCACATTGCTTCAAATGTAAACCAAACTCGTAACTCAAATATTCTCCTCCATGATCAGATTGCAGAAATTTTATTTTCTTGTTACAATGATTTTCCACTTCACTTTGAAATTCTTTGAACTTTTCAAATGTTTCAGACTTGTGTTTCATTAAGTAGATATACCCATATCTTCTCAAATCATCTGTGAAGGTGAGAAAATAACGATACCCGCCGCGAGCCTCAATATTCATTGGACCACATACATCAGTATGTATGATTTCTAATAAATCAGTTGCTCGCTCCATAGTTCCGGAGAATGGCGTTTTAGTCATCTTGCCCATGAGGCACGGTTCGCAAGTACCAAGTGATTCATAATCAAGTGATTCCAAAAGTCCATCAGTATGGAGTTTCTTCATGCGCTTTACACCGATATGACCTAAACGGCAGTGCCACAAATAAGTTGCACTATCATTATCAACTCTGCATCTTTTGGCTTCAACACTATGAATATGTGTATCACTACTATCGAGATTCAATAAAAATAGACCACTCTTCAAGGGTGCATGACCATAAAAGATATTACTCATATAAATAGAACAACCATTATTCTCTAATTTAAATGAATAACCGTCTCGCATCAAACAAGATCCAGATATAATGTTCATGCTCAACGCTGGCACCAAATAACAATTATTTAGGTCTAAAACTAATCCCGACGGTAGATGTAGAGGTAGCGTGCCGACCGCGATCACATCGACTTTGGAACCATTTCCCACGCGCATCGTCACCTCGTCCTTAGCCAATCTTCGCTTAATCCGTAGTCCTTGTTTCGAGTTGCAAATATTAGCAACAGAACCAGTATCAAATACCCAGGTACTACTGCGAGCATTAGTAAGGTACACATCAATAACATGTATATCACATACACCTTTGTTCACTTTGCCATCCTTCTTATCTGCCAAATACTTGGGGCAGTTCCGCTTCCAGTGTCCAGTCTGCTTGTAGTAGAAGCACTCAGTCTCAGGCTTAGGTCCAGACTTGGGTTTCTTCTCTTGAGAAACAACTTGTTTGCTGTTCTTCTTGAAGTTCCCCTTCTTCTTCCCTTTGCCCTTTTTCTTGAAACTGGTGGTCTTGTTGACCATCAACACTTGATGCTCCTTCTTGATTTCTACCTCCGCGGCTTTTAGCATTGCGAAGAGCTCGGGAATAGTCTTGTCCATCCCTTGCATATTATAGTTCATCACGAAGCTCTTGTAGCTTTGTGGCAGTGATTGAAGAATTCTGTAAACGACACTATCATCAGGAAGATTAACTCCCAGTTGAATCAAGTGATTATTATACCCATACATTTTGAGTATGTGTTCACTGACAGAACTATTCTCCTACATCTTACAGCTATAGAACTTATTGGAGACTTCATATCTCCCAATCCGGGCATTTGCTTGAAATATTAACTTCAACTCCTGGAACATCTCATATGCTCCATGACGTTCAAAACGTCGTTGAAGACCCGGTTCCAAGCCGTAAAGCATGGCACACTGAACTATCGAGTAGTCATCAGCTTTGCTCCGCCAGACATTCTTAACGTCGTCAGTTGCATCAGCAGCAGGCCTGGCACCCAGCGGTGCTTCCAGGACGTAATTCTTCTGTGCAGCAATGAGGATAATCCTCAGGTTACGGACCCAGTCCGTGTAATTGCCACCATCATCTTTCAACTTAGCTTTCTCAAGGAACGCATTAAAATTCAACTGCACAACAACACGAGCCATCTATCTACAACAAACATAGACAAGAAAAATACTACCAGGTACTAAGTTCATGATAAATATAAGTTCAATTAATCATATTACTTAAGAACTCCCACTTAGACAGACATCTCTCTAGTCATCTAAGTGATCACGTGATCCAAATCAACTAAACCATGTCCAATCATCACGTGAGATGGAGTAGTTTCAATGGTGAACATCTCTATGTTGATCATATCTACTATATGATTCATGTTCGACCTTTCGGTCTCCGTGTTCCGAGGCCATATCTGTATATGCTAGGCTCGTCAAGTTTAACCTGAGTATTCCGCGTGTGCAACTGTTTTGCACCAGTTGTATTTGAACGTCGAGCCTATCACACCCGATCATCACGTGGTGTCTCAGCACGAAGAACTTTCACAACGGTGCATACTCAGGGAGAACACTTCTTGATAATTCAGTGAGAGATCATCTTAAAATGCTACCGTCAATCAAAGCAAGATAAGATGCATAAAGGATAAACATCACATGCGATCAATATAAGTGATATGATATGGTCATCATCATCTTGTGCTTGTGATCTCCATCTCCGAAGCACCGTCGTGATCACCATCGTCACCGACACGACACCTTGATCTCCATCGTAGCATCGTTGTCGTTACGCCATCAATTGCTTCTACGACTATTGCTACCGCTTAATGATAAAGTAAAGCAATTACAGGGCGTTTGCATTTCATAAATAAAGCGACAATCATATGGCTACTGCCAGTTGCCGATAACTTCGGTTACAAAACATGATCATCTCATACAATAAAATATAGCATCACGTCTTGACCATATCACATCACAACATGCCCTGCAAAAACAAGTTAGACGTCCTCTACTTTGTTGTAGCAAATTTTACGTGGCTGCTACGGGTTGAGCAAGAACTGTTCTTACCTACACATCAAAACCACAACGATAGTTCGTCAAGTTAGTGCTGTTTTAACCTTCACAAGGACCGTGCGTAGCCACACTCGGTTCAACTAAAGTGAGAGAGACAGACACCCGCCAGTCACCTTTAAGCACGAGTGCTCGTAACGGTGAAACCAGTCTCGCGTAAGCGTACGCGTAATGTCGGTCTGGGCCGCTTCATCTCACAATACTGCTGAACCAAAGTATGACATGCTGGTAAGCAGTATGACTTGTATCGCCCACAAGTCACTTGTGTTCTACTCGTGCATATGACATCTACGCATAAAACCTGGCTCGGATGCCACTGTTGGGGAACATAGTAATTTCAAAAAAATTCCTATGCACACGCAAGATCATGGTGATGCATAGCAACGAGAGGGGAGAGTGTTGTCCACGTACCCTCGTAGACCGTAAGCGGAAGCGTTATGACAACGCGGTTGATGTAGTCGTACGTCGTCACGATCCGACCGATCCAAGTACCAAACGTACGACACCTCCGAGTTCAGCACACGTTCAGCTCGATGACGATCCCCGGACTCTGATCCAGCAGGGTGTCGGGGATGAGTTCCGTCAGCACGACGGCGTGGTGACGATGATGATGTTCTACCGACGTAGGGCTTCGCCTAAGCACCGCAACGATATGACCGAGGTGGAATATTGTGGAGGGGGGCACCGCACACGGCTAAGGAACGATCACGAGGATCAACTTGTGTGTCTAGAGGTGCCCACTGCCCCCGTATATAAAGAAGCAAGGGGGAGGCCGGCCGTCCCTAGGGGGCGTGCCAAGGAGGGGGGAGTCCTCCTCCTAGTGGGAGTAGGACTCCCCTTTCCTAGTCCCACTAGGAAGGAGGAAGGGGGAAGGAAAGAGAGGGAGAGGGAGAGGGAAAGAGGGGCCGCGCCCCCCTCCCCTAGTCCAATTCGGACTCCCCATGGGGGGGCGCCACCTCCTGGGCTGCTGCCCTCTCTCTCCCCTCAGGCCCACTAAGGCCCAATACTTCCCCGGGGGGTTCCGGTAACCCCTCCGGCACTCCGATTTTCTCCGAAATCACCCGGAACACTTCCGATGTCCGAATATAGTCGTCCAATATATCAATCTTTATGTCTCGACCATTTCGAGACTCCTCGTCATGTACGTGATCACATCCGGGACTCCAAACAACCTTCGGTACATCAAAACTTATAAACTCATAATGAAACTGTCATCGTAATGTTAAGCGTGCGGACCCTACGGGTTCGAGAACTATGAAGACATGACCTAGAACTGTTCTCGGTCAATAACCAATAGCGGAACCTGGATGCTCATATTGGCTCCTACATATTCTACAAAGATCTTTATCGGTCAAACCGCATAACAACATACGTTGTTCTCTTTGTCATCGGTATGTTACTTGCCCGAGATTCGATCGTCGGTCCAATACCTAGTTTAATCTCGTTACCGACAAGTCTCTTTACTCGTTACATAATGCATCATTCCGTAACCAACTCATTGGCCACATTGCTTGCAAGGCTTATAGTGATGTGCATTACCGAGAGGGCCCAGAGATACCTCTCCGACAATCGGAGTGACAAATCCTAATCTCGAAATACGCCAACTCAACATGTACCTTCGGAGACACCTGTAGAGCTCCTTTATAATCACCCAGTTACGTTGTGACGTTTGGTAGCACACAAAGTGTTCCTCCGGTAAACGGGAGTTGCATAATCTCATAGTTGTAGGAACTTTGTATAAGTCATGAAGAAAGCAATAGCAACATACTAAACGATCAAGTGCTAGGCTAACGGAACGGGTCAAGTCAATCACATCATTCTCCTAATGATGTGATCTCGTTAATCAAATGACAACACATGTCTATGGTTAGGAAACATAACCATCTTTGTCTATGTATTCACACATGTAGAGGCACGCTAGTCAAGTAGAGGCACACTAGTGACATTATGTTTGTCTATGTATTCACACATGTATCATGTTTCCGGGTAATACAATTCTAGCATGACTAATAAACATTTATCATGATATGAGGAGATAAATAATAACTTTATTATTGCCTCTAGGGCATATTTCCTTCAGTTTGGTTGGCCCAAAGCAAGTCCGTCACCATCCCGAGTACATGCGTCAGCTCAGGTCTTAGGACATAGAACGTATGTTGTACTAGAGACTCACAGATGACATATCACTGCGTCTCATAGTTGGGTCTATCCGACTCGGAGCTTATCTCGACTCGGATCCGACTACGTCGAATCCGACCAGACCTTTCCAAGTCCATATTATCCGGTTAGCATCCAATGCTCCATGGCCAGTGAGACCAAGCCATCGACCGCGTCCACACAACCCTTTCGACTAGGGACCTTTTAGGACAGTCACCATACAATGCATAGTCCCACAACAAGTCACGTACTTACCGATACACATCATTGATAATGTCCAAGGACTATCTTTATTCATAAACACATAGGAAATATCATCATACATGATTGCCTCTAGAGCATATCTCCAACAGTCTCCCACTTGCACTAGAGTCAATCAAATAGACATTGAATGCCCATAGCTCTAACGTGCCCCTCATGATTGGGTTGTGGAATGGTCTTAGTCAACGGATCCGCAACATTTGCATCCGTGTGAATTTTGCATAATTCTACATCACCATTCTTTACGATCTTTCATATCAGGTGATATTTCCGGTCTATGTGTCTGACCTTGTGGTGATTCCTCGGCTCCTTGGCTTCTGCGATGGCACCAGCATTGTCACAATAAAGGTCCAACGGTTTCACCGAGACTGGGAAAATACCAAGATCATCCAGAAAATGCCGGATCCAAACACCTTCCTTTGTAGCTTCACAAGCCGCAATGTATTCGGCTTCTGTGGTAGAATCGGCCACCGTATCCTACTTGGAACTCATCCAGTGCACTGCTCCTCTATTTAGGACGTACACGAATCCGGACTGTGATCGACAATCATCTCTGTCGATTTGGAAACTAGCATCGACGTAACCTCTTACGGCGAGCTCTTCCTCACCTACATAAACTAGGAACATCTCTTTAGTCCTTTTCAGGTACTTCAAAATAGTCTTTACCGCTGCCTAGTGACTCTCACCTGGGGTGGCCTGGTATCTACTTGTTAGGCTTATTGCAAAAGCAACATCAGGCCTTGTACATATCATGGCATACATGATGGATCCGATTGCCAAGGCATACGGAATCCTACTCATCCTGCTTCGCTCATCAGATGTCGAAGGACTCTGAGTCTCGCTTAGCCTTATACCATGTGAGAGTGGCAAGAACCCTTTCTTCGCCTCACTCATGTTGAACCGCTTCAACACTTTATCTATGTACGTGCTCTGGCTTAAGCCGAGCAGCCTCCTCGATCTATCTCTATAGATCTTAATGCCTAAAATATAGACTGCCTCACCAAGGTCCTTCATCGAAAACTTGCCATTCAATGATTCCTTGACCGAGTTTAGCATCAAAACATTGTTCCCGATCAACAATATGTCATCCACATACAAGATCAAAAACACTATCGAGCTCCCACTTAACTTCTTGTATAAACAAGAGTCCTCTTTGCTTTTGATGAAACCGAGACCAGTGACGACCTCATCAAAACGAATGTTCCAACTCCGAGATGCTTGCTTCAACCCTTAAATGGATCTCTTGAGCTTGCATACCTTACTAGTGCTAGTCGGATTGACAAAACCCTCGGGCTGTATCATATACACGTCCTTGGTTAAATTTCCGTGAAGGAAAGCCGTTTTGACATCCATCTGCCATATCTCGTAATCGAAATATGCAGCTATAGCTAGTATGATCCTCACCGATTTCAGCATCGCTACCGGCGAGTAAGTCTCGTTGTAGTCAATTCCTTGAACTTGTCCATAACCTTTAGCGACAAGCCGAGCTTTGTGGATCTGAACATTTCCATCCACATCGGTTTTCTTCTTAAAGACCCATTTGCAACCAATGGCCGTTACGCCAGGTGGCGGATCAACCAAGTCCCAGACTTGATTTTCATCCATGGACTTTAACTCGGATCTCATGGCCTCCAGCCATGCCTCGGAATCTGGGCTTACCATCGCTTCCACATACGTGGCCGGCTCTTCGCTTTCTAGCAACAATACATCGCGCACTCTGCGCAATCTTTCCGACCTTCGTGGTTCCGGTGCTGCTCCCACTACGGGTTCCCTGACTGACTCCGGTATGATCTCATCACCAGCCGAGCCGTCCCCGAGTGGTCCTCGAATTTCTTCGAGTTGAACCGTCCTCCCACTAGCCTCCCGACTGAGAAACTCTTTCTCAAGGAAAACCCCATTCCGAGCAACAAACACTTTGTTCTCTTCCCGGTTGTAGAAGCTATATCCCAAGGTTTCCCTCGGATATCCCACGAATATGCATTTATCCGACTTGGGTGTAAGCTTGTCTGACATAAGTCGCTTGACAAATGCTTCACAACCCCAAATCTTTAGAAAAGACAAACTAGGACTCTTCCCGGTCCACATCTCATGTGGTGTCTTGTCTACGGATTTTGATGGTACCATGTTAAGTGTGAAAGCTGCAGTTTCTAGAGCGTATCCCCAGAATGACAAGGGTAAATCCGATTTGCTCATCATAGACCAGACCATGTCCAACAAGGTCCTATTCCTCCGTTCCGACACGCCGTTTCTCTGTGGCGTACCCGGAGGTGTGAGCTGAGGTACTATACCTCGACTTTTCAGATGATCATCAAACTCCTGGCTCATGTACTCACCTCCATGATCAGATCGCAGAAGCTTGATAGTCTTGCCGAGCTGATTCTCAACCTCGTTCTGAAACTCTTTGAACTTTTCAAAAGTCTCCGACTTGTGCCTCATCAAATAGATATATCCATATCTACTCAAGTTGCCGATAAAAGTCACGAAGTACTGATAGCCACCTCTGGCAGTTGTGCTCATTGGACCACACACATCACTATGTATGAGTTCCAATAGCTCAGACGCCCTCTTGCAACTCTTTGTGAAAGTAGACTCAGTCATCTTGCCGAGCAAGCATGACTCACATGTCTCGAGCGACCCGAAGTCGGACGAAGTTAGGAGCCCATCATCATGGAGCTTCTTCATGCGTTTCAGACTAATGTGTCCAAGCCGGCAATGCCAGAAGTATGTCGGATTTATCTCATTAGGCTTATGCCTCTTAACATTCACGTTATAGACCGATTCCTATTCTAGATTCAATATAAATAGCCCATCAACAATGGGTGCATAGCCGTGGAACATACCATTCAAAAATATCGAACAACCATTGTCCTTTAAATTGAATTCATAACCTTGACTCATCAAACATGAGGCAGAAATAATGTTCCGACTAAGTGCAGGAATGTAGTAACAATTATTCAATTCCATTATGAATCCGGAACGAAGCTGGAGCTGCATCATGCCGACCTCCAACGCAGCAACTCTTGCTTTGTTGCCGACCCTGATGTCAATCTCCCCTTGTGCCACACGCCTAGTTCTTACCAGCCCCTGCATCGAGTTGCAAATATGAACAACCGATCCGGTATCAAATACCCAAGAGCTACTAGGTATGTCAGCAAGGTAAATTTCTATAACATATGCAACAAGTGTACCTTTGCCTGAAGCAGCATTCCCGGCCTTCTTGCCATGCTCTGCAAGCCACTTGCTACAGTTCATATTCCAGTGACCGGTCTCCTTGCAGTGATAGCAAACGGTCTTCGAGTCCGGTCCAGACTTCGGCGCAGTGGCGGAGGTTACCGTCTCCGTGCCCTTTTCCTTAGCCTTTTTCTTGGACCAACTCTTCTTGAACTTAGCCGATTTCTGCACCATCAACACTTGATGCGTGCCTTTCTTAATATCCTGCTCTGCCACTTTGAGCATCCCATGCAATTTAGTGAGCTTCTTATCCATGCCATGCATATGATAGTTCGAGATGAACGTCCCATAACTGGGCGGAAGAGAACCCATAACAGCATCAGTAGCCAGCTCATCCAAGAGCGGGAAGCCCAAACGATCCAAAGCTTGCACATATCCGATCATCTTGATCACATGCAGGCTCAGTGGATCACCTTCCTTCAGCTTGCAATCCATCAAGGATCGCCAGACGTTGAACCTTTCGGTCCTAGCCCGTGTCTGAAACATGCTCTTGAGACTCTCGATCATATCGTAAGCCTCAACATTTTCGAAATGCTGTTGCAAATCGGGCTCCATACAAGCCAACATTAGACAGCTGATCTTCGTTGATTCATCAACGAGTTTCTGGTAGGCATTCTTAGTTGTGGCATTAGCATTATCGACAGGTTCCTCTGGAAGTGGATCCTCTCGAACATGTTCCTTTTTATCGTGCTTGAGAACAATTCTCAGATTTCTATACCAGGTGGTAAAGTTTGTTCCATTCTGTTTATCCTTTTCCAGAATTGATTTCAATGCAAAGTTGGGTTGAGCAGGGGGTGCCATTGTGTGACGCCCCCGATTTAATCGTACACTAATCATGCACGCAAACGTGTACGATCAAGATCAGGGACTCACGGGAAGATATCACAACACAACTCTAAAACATAAATAAGTCATACAAGCATCATAATACAAGCCAGGGGCCTCGAGGGCTCGAATACAAGTGCTCGATCATAGATGAGTCAGCGGAAGCAACAATATCTGAGTACAGACATAAGTTAAACAAGTTTGCCTTAAGAAGGCTAGCACAAACTGGGTTACAGATCGAAAGAGGCGCAGGCCTCCTGCCTGGGATCCTCCTAACTACTCTTGGTCGACGTCAGCGGCCTGCACGTAGTAGTAGGCACCTCCAGTGTAGTAGGAATCATCGTCGATGGTGGCGTCTGGCTCCTGGACTCCAGCATCTGGTTGCGACAACCAGAAAGAAAGGAAAGGGAGAAAAGGGGGGAGAAAGCAACCATGAGTACTCATCCAAAGTACTCACAAGCAAGGAGCTACACTACATATGCATGGGTATATGTGTAAAGGGCCATATCAGTGGACTGAACTGCAGAATGCCAGAATAAGAGGGGGATAGCTAGTCCTATCGAAGACTACGCTTCTGGCAGCCTCCGTCTTGCAGCATGTAGAAGAGAGTAGACTGAAGTCCTCCAAGTAGCATCTCCAAGTAGCATCGCATAGCATAATCCTACCCGGCGATCCTCCCCTCGTCGCCCTGTGGAAAAGCGATCACCGGGTTGTCTGTGGAACTTGGAAGGGTGTGTTTTATTAAGTATCCGGTTCTAGTTGTCATAAGGTCAAGGTACAACTCCAAGTCGTCCTGTTACCGAAGATCACGGCTATTCGAATAGATTAACTTCCCTGCAGGGGTGCACCAACTTACCCAACACGCTCGATCCCATTTGGCCGGACACACTTTCCTGGGTCATGCCCGGCCTCGGAAGATCAACACGTCGCAGCCCCACCTAGGCACAACAGAGAGGTCAGCACGCCGGTCTAAACCTAAGCGCATAGGGGTCTGGGCCCATCGCCCTTAGCACACCTGCACGTTGCGTACGCGGCCGGTGAGCAGACCTAGCAACCTCCATTATAAAGGAAGTTGCGTTAACGCAGTCCAACCCGGCGCGCGCCACTCAGTCGCTGACGTCAAGAAGGCTTCGGCTGATACCACGACGCCGGGATACCCATAACTACTCCCGCGTAGATGGTTAGTGCGTATAGGCTCGTAGCCAACTCCAATCAAATACCCAGATCTCATTAAGCGTGTTAAATATCCACGAACGCCGACCAGGGCCAGGCCCACCTGTCTCCTAGGTGGTCTCAACCTGCCCTGCCGCTCCACCACAAAGTAACAGTCGGGGGCCGTCGGGAACCCAGGCCCACCTCTACCGGGATGGAGCCACCTGCCCCTTCAGCCCCCATCTCCGAATAGTATCACAGGTAATGTAACTGTGTAAAGTATATCGTATATGCCCGTGATCACCTCCCGAAGTGATCACGGCCCAGTAGTATAGCATGGCAGACGGACAAGAGTGTAGGGCCACTGATGGAACACTAGCATCCTATACTAAGCAGTAGGATAGTAGGTAATGGTAACAACAGTAGTAGCAAGGACAGGCTATGCATCAGGATAGGAATAACGGAAAGCAGTAACATGCTACACTACTCTAATGCAAGCAGTATAGAGAAAAGAGTAGGCGATATCTGGTGATCAAAGGGGGGGCTTGCCTGGTTGCTCTGGCAAGGAGGGGGTCATCTTCGATGTAGTCGAACACACGGACATCGGCAGCGGTCTCGGAGTCTACCGGAAAGGAGTAGCGGAGGGGGAACACAATAAATAACAGAGCAATCAAATGCAACACAAAGCAAGACGCGGCAATACGCGGTGCTAGGTATGTCCTAACGCGGTATTATGTGATACCGGCGAAAGGGGGAAACATCCGGGAAAGTATTCCCGGTGTTTCGGGTTTTCGGACAGATGAACCGGAGGGGGAAAGTTGCGTGTTTGATATGTTAGGGGTGTGTGGTGGACGAACGGACTGCGTATCCGGGTTCGTCTCGTCGTTCTGAGCAACTTTCATGTTGAAAATATTTTAATCCGAGTTACAGATTAAAAGTTATGTTTTTCTAAAGATTTTATTAATTTCTGGAATTTAATTAATTATTTAATTAATTCGAAAAACAGATTAATGACATCAGCATGATGTCATGCTGACATCAGCAGTCAACAGAGTTGACTTGGTCAACCTGACATGTGGGTCCAGGGGGACCCACCTGTCATTCTCTATGATTAACTAAAACAGATTAATTAGCTTAATTAGTGATTAGGTGAATCTAATCAAGATTAATTAACTTAATTTATTTATTAATTAATTAATATTTTAATTATTTTAGTTATTATTTATTTATTTATTTAATATATTCTTTTTATATATTTTTTTTTCTAATTCCTTTTCTTTTCTTTCTTTCTTTTTTTTAAACCGTTCTGGGGCGGGGCCCCCTAGTCAGTGGCCCGGGGGGGGCCTAGCGGTGGCTACGGGCGCAGGCACCCAGCCCGATTGGGCAATGCCCAGATCGACAGGGGGAGGCGTCGGCCATGGGCACGGCAAGCCCGGACGACGCGGGCGGCCGGTGGGCGAGCACGGCGCGCGCGGAGCCTCAACACGGGGCGTCGGCGAGTGTGCACGGGAAGGCGAG
>NC_041385.1:378637847-378640488 GCF_002162155.2 Triticum dicoccoides | reverse complement strand
CTTCTGTTTTTTTGTTTCTTTTATTTATTTTCTCCTCTGTTTTAATTCAATTTAAAATATTTATGCATCTTATAAAACTGTGTCTTCTACACCATAATTATCTATGTAATATCTAGTACAAACCGAACAATTTTATTTTAATGTTTGAAAACTTTTATTATTTACCAAATTTTGAATTTGAATTTGAATCGGTTTCGAACTAACTCGAGATTAGCAACTATAATCGAGGTGACGTGGCATCACTAGCAGAGGATCACTGTAGCTTAATTACCCGGGCGTCACACATTGATCTACAACAGAATATGCAATCACTAAGTAATGTGTTTATGTAGAGTAATTCTATCCTAAACAGAAATACTCCCACTGAAGTCAGCATCCCTCCGCAAACTCTCAGTGATTCAGGATCCGACTAGCACATGCGAGTAGTGAGCTTTAGCGTCACTGCTAGACAACATGCCTATCCGGTAAGCAACTCCTTGCTAATCGCATCTCTATACGACTCCTGTCGGTCGAGAAGGTATCTTATACCCCGGCTCCCAACCTTCTTTGCCACAAGGCCCAAAACCGTTTTGATAGCCTTGTCAAGTTAACCTGATGCAGTGCATGTCCGTGTCCGACAAGAACCCTTCAGTTCAAGGACACCCAGCAGCACCCTAATTTTATGAGCCCACTACTAGACGTACTTGACGTGCGAAGGTGCAACATCGGGGATGGCAATTCTCTTGATATTCATGAGGGATCTTTCTACCATTCTAACATGCATAGAAACAAAGAAGGATAACAATCACAAATAAACACATATTGTGAAATAGTATGTCTCCTTCATGGATGTTCTTCCAGGTCGGCTCCGACTCCGATGACCATCTACAAACTCCATCTTGTTTGTCACGCCGGGACGCCAAGCCACCAACCTGATCTCTATTATCCAACTACTACAACTAGTAATGAATTTTACATAGGGTCACAAGCCGACACGCAGGTCGTTATACAATATAATGACAACACTTTGGCTCCTGCCGGCTGACAAACATGACACGCATGCCACGTACAAATTACACACATGCATCACATACACATGAGCCATACTATTCACATCAAACCTGCAAAACAAAGTTATGCATAGAATCGCATTCTACCGGTTTGTGTGTCGGGTACGAAATAACGACGCTACGCACACGGCGGTCCCGCTAGCCGGTTAGCGGGTGGGGTTCGAAGGGGTAGCGCCCCTCGTGGGTGCGGGCAATGCTCGACATTTTCGGAAATCACAGATCACATCTGAACTCCGATCACGCCGAATTTTCTGATCTGACCGATCTTATCGATCATCGCGAGTCCAATTCGGGTTTACGTTTCACTGTCGACCCCGATGGCGGATGACCGACCGGTAGGGGTAGACCGTGTCACGGCCTCATCGACTCCGATCATCAGAAAACATAGCCTCTTCAATCCCCATGTGCAATTGATCTCATCAACCGTGCATATAGCCTATCTCATCAAGGACAGCGGATCTCATCTGCTGCCTCCACATATCTAATATGCATACGATCTGAATCCAAATCCTATAGCAGAGGCTCTGATACCACTGTTGTGGTCTACGGTAGGGTGCGTCGACTACAAATTAAAATTTTCTACACGCAGAACAACCAAGAACATGCTACGGGAGATGGATCACAGTTTGTTACCACTAGATGCGAAGTGCCGTGCAGCGGAAGAAGAGTTGGGTGTAACGCCCTCGATGCGGCTATATCTCCCAAGTGTCGAAGCACGACTTAGAGGCATAACCGCATTGAAAGCAATGTCGCAAGTGAGGTAATCTTCACACAACCCATGTAATACATAAGGGAAAGAGATACATAGTTGGCTTACAATCGCCACTTCACACAATTACATGAATAAAGCATTACATCATCCAGATACAATCAAGGTCCGACTACGGAACCAAAATAAAAGAAGAACCCCAAATGCGACAAAGGTCCCCGATCGACCCCAACTGGGCTCCACTACTGATCAACTAGAACGAAACAACACAAAGGGGCAAGATCTTCATCGAGCTCCTCCTGAGCTTGGTTGCGTCATCTGCACGGACTCAACGGCACCTGCAAGCTGGTTTTGGAAGTATCTATGAGCCACGGGGACTCAGCAATCTCGCACCCGCGAGATCAAGACTATTTAAGCTTATGGGTAAGGTAAAGGTATGAGGTGGAGCTGCAGCAAGCGACTAGCATATATGGTGGCTAACATACGCAAATGAGAGCGAGAAGAGAAGGCAAAGCACGGTCGATAAAAGTATGATCAAGAAGTGATCCTATAGCAACCTACGTCAAGCATAACTCCAACACCGTGTTCACTTCCCGGACTCCGCCGGAAAGAGACCATCACGGTTACACACACGGTTGATGTATTTTAATTAAGGTCAACTTCGGGTTTTCTACAACCGGACGTTAACAAATTCCCATCTGCCCATAACCGCGGGCACGGCTTTCGAAAGTTCAAATCCCTGCAGGGGAGTCCCAACTTAGCCCATGACAAGCTCTCACGGTCAACGAAGGAATAGACCTCCACCCGAGACGTTCCGATCAGACTCGGTATCCCGGTACAACAAGACATTTCGACAGGGTAAAACTAAACCAGCAACACCGCC
>NC_041385.1:378584975-378637674 GCF_002162155.2 Triticum dicoccoides | reverse complement strand
CCAAGCCTTCCACCCTTTACCAGTATATAGATGCATTAATTAAGTAAGATATATTGTGATATCCCAACAAGTAAACATGTTCCAACAAGGAACAACATCTCCATGTTCCAACAAGGAACAAACTTCAATCTTCACCTGCAACTAACAACGCTATAAGAGGGGCTGAGCAAAGCGGTAACATAGCCAATCAACGGTTTGCTAGGGCATGGTGGGTTAGAGGTTTGACATGGCAATTTGGGAGGCTGACAAGCAAATGGTAGGCATCGTAGCATTGGCATGGCAAAAGAGCGAGCAAACTAGCATAGCAAAGATAGTAGTGATTTCGAGGGTATGATCATCTTGCCTGAAATCCCGCAAGGAAGAAGAACGAGTCCATGAAGAAGACAAACGGACGTAGACGAACGAATCCTCACAACTCCGGAACGAAACCGAAGCTAACGAGAGAAGCAACCCGGAAAGAGACAAACAACATGGTAAACACACAAGCATAAACAAGTCATGATGCACAAACAAGTATGATGCATGTCCGGTTTAATGAAGCATGGCATGGCAGAGTGCAACAAACAATACTACAAGTTAAGTGGAGCTCAATATGCAACGAGGTGCATGTTGACGGAACACCACATCAATTATTTAGTTATCTCTCGTTTAAGCTACCCAACAATATTAACTGTTGTTAAACATGGCAAGAGGTGAAGCATAACATAAACTATACCGTCTAAACAATTTAAATGGGGCCGGATATAAAAACAACAAATCCGGTAAATCCCCATATGCATTTAGCAATTTAATGCAACAACAAGTTTAAACATTTTAAATGTTGTTATCATGATGCGGATGACAATGCAAGTTTTATGCAATTTTATGAAAATGTTGACATGAGCATGTTATGAAGCATTTGTCGCCATGGCGGAAGGAAAAAGGTGCCACGGCGGTGAAACAAAAATGGTGCCACGGCAACATATCCGAAAATGATGCCATGGCAACATATCGGTTCCGGTAGCTCACAGAGATACCGGTGCAAAAGGAGGCGTGATGTGAGCGAGTCATGCAAGATGGTGGGGTGATCCCGACTTCCGGGTTCCCACGGGACGGTGGCACGGCAAAAGAGCGAGCATCGCAAGGACGATTTGATCACGGAGCAAACGATGCATCTCATACAACAAAGCATTCGGTCCACGGACGGCGTTCTCGGCGGTTATACCTTCGAAGCGTGCATTCGGGGCGGAACGCGTTTCGTAGAGGAAGTAGTCGTTCACGGGTCAACGGTAGTGGTACATCTCGTAGACGTTCACGGGTCGTCGTGGAGGTAGACGTTCACGGGCGTCGTGGAAGTAGTGGTACACGTTCGTTTTTCGGAGAGGTACTTGACGAATCCAACATCTTCGGGGCGACGGTAGTGGTTCACGGACGTCGTGGTACTTGGCGAAAATTCTCGAAGATGACCTTGGCGATCCTGGTTTCGGAGCAGAGGCGAGGCTGGCTGGCTACGACCGGCCTTGCAGCCGCTGCGGCCCACGCGAGCGAGCAGGGGAGGCTCACGCAGGAACTTGGCGGGCGCGGCGAGTCATCGGAGGCCGGGGACGGGGCTGCAGGGCCGGCTCGGCACGGGGACCTGGCGAGCGTGTGGAGAGGCGAGGACGGGGCGTCGGCGAGGCTCCGGTAGGGACCAAGGCGGCGGCAGGGGAGGACCCTGGTGGTCGACGGAGAGGCGCAAGGCCATGGCGGCGGAAGGAGCGGCTCGGTCGATGCTGTCCGGTCGAGGACGAAGCCGGAGAAGTAGGGGCGGAGCTAGGAAGAAGCGGCTGCAGCAGGAGCTTGGGGTCGGGTTGGCCATGGCGTGGAGGATGAACCAGGTGGCCTCAGCGAGGAGGCGCGGTGGCAGGCCGACGGGAGCAGCAGCTCGGACGGCGAGGCGTGGCCATGGAAGGAGCGGGCGGTCTCGCGGGACGGAGGCGCGGGGCGACATGGACGAAGCGGCCGCGGGGCTCGGTGCAGATGGATCGGGAGGAGCGGGGCGAGCGAGAGGAGGGAGGAGATGCGGGAGGATCGGGCAGGGGGGGTGCAGCGCGAGGAGGGAGAGATGCGGGAGTGCGTGCGACGGTGCTGGAGGAGGAACGAGGGGAGGAGAAAGGGATCGAGCAGAGCTGCGCTGGGAGCGGTCGGGCTAGGGTTAGAGAGGGGGTTAGGTGGGCTGGGCCTTAGAGGCCGGCCGGCTGGGCTATGGAGAAGCTGGGCTGCGGATGGGCCTAGATGGCCTGGCTGCAGGTTGCACTCTCTCTTCTCTCTCTCATTTTCCCATTTAAAACAAAACAGAAAAAGAGAAAGAAAAGAAAGAGAAGGATAGGCAAAGAATTAGCACATGCAAATAATATTCTTGGACTCACAAAAATGCGCTAGTCCCAAGAAAAATAGAAAGAGGCATGATTGAAAGATTTAAATTCAAACTCATTTGAAATTCAAATGGGTTTGAACTAGGACTTGATGAAAGGAAGGTCCAAAAATGTTCGGATTTTTGGTGGAGCTCCGGAAAATGATGAAATAAATACGGGCAAGGTTGGAGAACAAGAATTGAGACAACAAAGGCATGGAGAATTATTTGCAAGTGTGTTATGGTGATTTCCGAAACAATGGAATATTTAATATAGCTCCCTAATATTGGAGGATATGTTATAAAGAGAAGTCACCATGTGAGTCCCTCGATTTAAATGGATTGAAAAATCCATACAATTTATTTAGTTAAGGTTTTAAAAATTAATGATATGATGGCATGATGACATGATGCAATGCACATGATGCAACAAACAAAACAAATCACACGACGAAACTCGGAGTAGCTGGAAGTCTTCTGGAGCGTCGGTCTCGGGGCGTTACAACACTCCACCACTACAAGAGGATCTCGTCCCAAGATCTAGAATGGCACCGGAGGGAAAACGGAAGAGAAAGAGAAGAGGTAAACCAAATTGCTTCTTTGACAAATGAGTGAAACCAAGAACCTCGCGAGGTTAAACCAATTCAAGAAAAGAATACAACGAAGGTGAACTAGGTCGAAAACACTCCGTTAGAAACTAAGGACAAAGAGCATTGCGAAACCTTGAGGTTGAAGGGAAGATATATATTGAAAACGCGCCGGTTAAGGAAGGGGATCAAGGAAGACCAAATTCGAACAGCACTCCGGTTGAAAAGTGATACAAGACTAGATAAGATGAAAAGAACTTGAGCAGAGGACACGACACTCTGGTTAAATGGATAAGCACGAAAAGAACATGATCTTTGACAAACGAGATGATGGGTTGAAAAGAGCAACCTCACAATGACTCCGGAACGAAGGGAAACAAGATCTTGAGAGATCACAGATACAACAAATGCTAGAATGGAGTTGTTGAAAACCAACAACGAAAAGAATAATCTTGATATGGTCTTATGAAATACATCTCAAATTATAAGATGACAACCTGCCACTCACGGGAAGAAGAATTGGATTGATATGAACGAGGAGACGAGAAACTTATATCACCGGGAGGATAAATGAAGTACTTGGATCATTTATAAGCACCAAAATTAGCAACATTCCTTAGGGAAGGCTATAGGTGAAATATAACCCAAGATAACTCCAAAGAAGAGATTGATGGATTTAAAAATAACTTATTCTTAACAACATGTGAATCATGGAACATGAACTCAAATTATCAAGAATGACATAATACCAGCTCCAATGATACGGTTGAAAGAATTGCACTCCGGATAGCAAGATGAAGAAAACTTGAGCTCCCTAGAAATGAATCTTGATGAAAACTTTGAGAAGGAATTAAATCCTTGATGAATCGTCATGTAGAACCTCCATGAAGAACTCCGGTAAACAAAAGGAATGAAAAGAAAAAGAAATTGAAAACACAAGGTAAATCCTTGCAATGATTTAGATGGACCTCCGTGATAATTAGAGCTTGGAACTCCGGGAAAAAGAGAAGATGAAACAAATGAAACCGAGAATTTTAAGGGCCTCCGGAATAAAGAATTAATCACTTGGATGAACAAGAATAAGAATTATGTTATGCTTATCCTTCACCAATTAAATTGATGACAATCAACGGATTTGGCATACTACTTATTCTCGTAGAAAGGATTAAAAGAGATATATCAAAACTTGAGAAGGTATTCAACGAACCACCGGTAGGATTGGAACAACAAATGAATTGATATGATGAACAAGGAAGAGAGATCTTGAAAGAACCACCGTAAGAATTGAAAATGATCGAAGTAGGGGTGCATCACCGGTAAGAATTAGCAAATGAACGAAGGTGCTTGAGACAAACTAGATACATGAGAACGAAGAGATCAAGAACTGATTAGAGGATATTTGATTGATGCGCCGGCAAGATAGGAGAATGATAACTGGCAGCTGAGAATGAATAAACCTGAATTGATGGACTCCGGATAACAAACTGAGAAGACTCTTGAATTACTCCGGATAGGTGAAAAGAATTCTCACGATCAAAACAATTACGAGAGGATGGCAACAAGCTAGAATCACGAATCTTGAAGAGAATGGAGCAAGATTAAAGAGAAACTCTTGTTCGGTCTTCAAAATGACGAGAAACATCACCAAGAATTATTTAGACACTCCGAAAGAATCAAAAAGAAGAGGTTGAGCCAACGATGAAAATAATTGTGAAAGATCTAGGAGATGGCATTTGACTGATGATAACTCATTCTTACGTCAAACTTCGAAAAGAATTTTAAGGACATCTCCGGGAGAATTAGAAGAGTCAGGTAAGATCCTGGGAAAAGACCTGTGGGTTAGGGCCCACTCAAAAGAACACCGTTGAAAAGATTTAAAAGAGATGTTGCACTGGTTGAATTAAATGACTTGAATGATATACCAATCTCGAAAGAGCTTGAACGAATGCAGAGTGGAAACACGAATCTTCGAGATATCTTGAGTACTCCGGAATAACAAGTAGCGAGAAGTAGAATTATAATGAGGTGCACCAGTATGAGAAGACATTTGAGACGAGAAAAAGGGGATATAATTGACAAATCTTGACTTGAATCCACCGGAGAAGAGAAAGGAATGAGGAATGACGAACTTGAAGCTCCATTAGAATCTTCATGAGAATCACCGGATAAGAATATTGACGGGAAAAGAATGGAGAGATTTCCACCAATAAAATGGATACTTGAATAAGAATCTGGGTCCTTGGAGAAAAACAAAGGGAGGGAGGGCGGGAAAACAAAAACAACTTGGGACGGATGAAACAAACACCGTTGAGAGAACTGAGAGGTGATCTTGCGAATGTTGAAATGATCGGATCCACTTGAAGAGAAAGACGCTGGTTGAAAAGGATTGACATGACAATCTCGATTGTCGAGAAGGATTGGTATTCACATCGGAGTATGAGAACACCATTTCGGAAAGGTATGGAATCAACACTTGACATTGAATCAACTCGAATACCACAACTCAAAACAAAAACAAAGGACTGGCTTGCAGAATAAGCCGGAACAAACATATGATAGAGATTTCGTCCGAAGTTTTCGTGGTGGGGCCCACACGGGCTCGATCGTACAGCACCATCATGTACAAGGCAGTGCACATGACATACGAAGCGTCCCCGAGTCGGCATAGCCAAGGACTCTTTAAGACACAACGAGACCACTGTAAAATCGACCGTGAATAGGCGGACCACTAGACGTCGAACCCCAATTTCATATCATACATCTGTCGAAAAGATATCCTAAGAGCTACTTGAATTCCCACCTATGAAACTCCCGAAATTTTCAGGTTATGCAATCAGGTGTTGGGGATACAGGGGAAGCATAATATCTCACCCAAACTAGCAAATCCTACATCCAGCTGTATCCATCCTTCAACACATAACCAAGAAACCTTCGGAAATCATCTACCTCAACCTTCGAAAAGCATCCGTTATACAAGTTATGGCGATACTCCCGTACTCACCTCAGTACTGGGTTATCGGGGTTATCTCACCAACAACTGCATAAAAGAGATTTTCGATGTCGGCGTACTAAACTCAGGTATTCCAGAACTGCAACGATAAAATTATGATGACAACACCTCAGAGCTCAACTCCCCGGGACACTTCCACAAAACCCCTGACAGGAGGCACCAAGACAATGTTCTCATCATAAAACCATCGGAACGATTCCAAGATACCCGCGTGATCCTAAAAAAAAATTTAGTGAAATTTGAGAAGAGAAGAGTCAAAACTCTACGTCAGGATGCCTTACCAGAGCGATGAGGAGACTGGGAAGTAAAAAGAATTCCTAACTCTCCGATATATATAATCCTAAGGACTTAAAACATTTTTCTAGACACAACTCGGCCGCTAAAAACGATCAAGCAATGGGGATCCTAAGGTCGGGGAAGGCTCTGATTACCAACTTGTAACGCCCTCGATGCGGCTATATCTCCCACGTGTCGAAGCACGACTTAGAGGCATAACCGCATTGAAAGCAATGTCGCAAGTGAGGTAATCTTCACACAACCCATGTAATACATAAGGGAAAGAGATACATAGTTGGCTTACAATCGCCACTTCACACAATTACATGAATAAAGCATTACATCATCCAGATACAATCAAGGTCCGACTACGGAACCAAAATAAAAGAAGAACCCCAAATGCGACAAAGGTCCCCGATCGACCCCAACTGGGCTCCACTACTGATCAACTAGAACGAAACAACACAAAGGGGCAAGATCTTCATCGAGCTCCTCCTGAGCTTGGTTGCGTCATCTGCACGGACTCAACGGCACCTGCAAGCTGGTTTTGGAAGTATCTGTGAGCCACGGGGACTCAGCAATCTCGCACCCGCGAGATCAAGACTATTTAAGCTTATGGGTAAGGTAAAGGTATGAGGTGGAGCTGCAGCAAGCGACTAGCATATATGGTGGCTAACATACGCAAATGAGAGCGAGAAGAGAAGGCAAAGCACGGTCGATAAAAGTATGATCAAGAAGTGATCCTATAGCAACCTACGTCAAGCATAACTCCAACACCGTGTTCACTTCCCGGACTCCGCCGGAAAGAGACCATCACGGTTACACACACGGTTGATGTATTTTAATTAAGGTCAACTTCGGGTTTTCTACAATCGGACGTTAACAAATTCCAATCTGCCCATAACCGCGGGCACGGCTTTCGAAAGTTCAAATCCCCGCAGGGGAGTCCCAACTTAGCCCATGACAAGCTCTCACGGTCAACGAAGGAATAGACCTCCACCCGAGACGTTCCGATCAGACTCGGTATCCCGGTACAACAAGACATTTCGACAGGGTAAAACTAAACCAGCAACACCGCCCGAATGTGCCGACAAATCCCGATAGGAGCTGCACATATCTCTTTCTCAGGGCACACTCAGATAGGTCAAGCTACGAGTAGAACCAACCCTCAAGTTTCCCCGAGGTGGCCCCGCAGGCTGCCCAGTTCGGACCAACACTCAGAGGAGCACTGGCCCGGGGGGGTAAAATAATGATGACCCTTGAGTCCGCGAAACCCAAGGGAAAAAGAGGCTAGGTGGCAAATGGTAAAACCAATGTTGGGCATTGCTGGAAGAGCTTTACTTAAGGCGAACTGTCAAGGGGTTCCCATAATAGCCCAACCGCGTAAGGAACGCAAAATCCGGGAACATAACACCGATATGACGGAAACTAGGGCGGCAAGAGTGGAACAAAACACCAGGCATAAGGCCGAGCCTTCCACCCTTTACCAAGTATATAGATGCATTAATTAAGTAAGATATATTGTGATATCCCAACAAGTAAACATGTTCCAACAAGGAACAACATCTCCATGTTCCAACAAGGAACAAACTTCAATCTTCACCTGCAACTAACAACGCTATAAGAGGGGCTGAGCAAAGCGGTAACATAGCCAATCAACGGTTTGCTAGGACATGGTGGGTTAGAGGTTTGACACGGCAATTTGGGAGGCTGACAAGCAAATGGTAGGCATCGTAGCATTGGCATAGCAAAAGAGCGAGCAAACTAGCATAGCAAAGATAGTAGTGATTTCGAGGGTATGATCATCTTGCCTGAGATCCCGCAAGGAAGAAGAACGAGTCCAAGAAGAAGACAATCGGTCGTAGACGAACGAATCCTCACAACTCCGGAACGAAACCGAAGCTAACGAGAGAAGCAACCCGGAAAGAAACAAACAACATAGTAAACAAACATCACATAAACATGGCATGATGCGCAAACAAGTATGATGCATGTCCGGTTTAATGAGGCATGGCATGGCAAAGTGCAACAAACAATACTACAAGTTAAGTGGAGCTCAATATGCAACGAGGTGCATGTTGACGGAACACCACATCAATTATTTAGTTATCTCTCGTTTAAGCTACCCAACAATATTAACTGTTGTTAAACATGGCAAGAGGTGAAGCATAACATAAACTATACCGTCTAAACAATTTAAATGGGGCCGGATATAAAAACAACAAATCCGGTAAATCCCCATATGCATTTAGCAATTTAATGCAACAACAAGTTTAAACATTTTAAATGTTGTTATCATGATGCGGATGACAATGCAAGTTTTATGCAATTTTATGAAAATGTTGACATGAGCATGTTATGAAGCATTTGTCGCCATGGCGGAAGGAAAAAGGTGCCACGGCGGTGAAACAAAAATGGTGCCACGGCAACATATCCGAAAATGATGCCATGGCAACATATCGGTTCCGGTAGCTCACAGAGATACCGGTGCAAAAGGAGGCGTGACGTGAGCGAGTCATGCAAGATGGTGGGGTGATCCCGACTTCCGGGTTCCCACGGGACGGTGGCACGGCAAAAGAGCGAGCATCGCAAGGACGATTTGATCACGGAGCAAACGATGCATCTCATACAACAAAGCATTCGGTCCACGGACGGCGTTCTCGGCGGTTATACCTTCGAAGCGTGCATTCGGGGCGGAACGCGTTTCGTAGAGGAAGTAGTCGTTCACGGGTCAACGGTAGTGGTACATCTCGTAGACGTTCACGAGTCGTCGTGGAGGTAGACGTTCACGGGCGTCGTGGAAGTAGTGGTACACGTTCGTTTTTCGGAGAGGTACTTGACGAATCCAACATCTTCGGGGCGACGGTAGTGGTTCACGGACGTCGTGGTACTTGGCGAAAATTCTCGAAGATGACCTTGGCGATCCTGGTTTCGGAGCAGAGGCGAGGCTGGCTGGCTACGACCGGCCTTGCAGCCGCTGCGGCCCATGCGAGCGAGCAGGGGAGGCTCATGCAGGAACTTGGCGGGCGCGGCGAGTCATCGGAGGCCGGGGACGGGGCTGCAGGGCCGGCTCGGTACGGGGACCTGGCGAGCGTGTGGAGAGGCGAGGACGGGGCGTCGGCAAGGCTCCGGTAGGGACCAAGGCGGCGGCAGGGGAGGACCCTGGTGGTCGACGGAGAGGCGCAAGGCCATGGCGGCGGAAGGAGCGGCTCGGTCGATGCTGTCCGGTCGAGGACGAAGTCGGAGAAGTAGGGGCGGAGCTGGGAAGAAGCGGCTGCAGCAGGAGCTTGGGGTCGGGTTGGCCATGGCGTGGAGGATGAACCAGGTGGCCTCAGCGAGGAGGCGCGGTGGCAGGCCGACGGGAGCAGCAGCTCGGACGGCGAGGCGTGGCCATGGAAGGAGCGGGCGGTCTCGCGGGACAGAGGCGCGGGGCGACATGGACGAAGCGGCCGCGGGGCTCGGTGCAGATGGATCGGGAGGAGCGGGGCGAGCGAGAGGAGGGAGGAGATGCGGGAGGATCGGGCAGGGGGGTGCAGCGCGAGGAGGGAGAGATGCGGGAGTGCGTGCGACGGCGCTGGAGGAGGAACGAGGGGAGGAGAAAGGGATCGAGCAGAGCTGCGCTGGGAGCGGTCGGGCTAGGGTTAGAGAGGGGGTTAGGTGGGCTGGGC
This sequence comes from Triticum dicoccoides, assembly GCF_002162155.2. Classification (NCBI taxonomy): domain Eukaryota; kingdom Viridiplantae; phylum Streptophyta; class Magnoliopsida; order Poales; family Poaceae; genus Triticum; species Triticum dicoccoides. The sequence goes on along the minus strand of NC_041385.1, from coordinate 378,627,762 downwards.
CTTAGAGGCCGGCCGGCTGGGCTATGGAGAAGCTGGGCTGCGGATGGGCCTAGATGGCCTGGCTGCAGGTTGCACTCTCTCTTCTCTCTCTCATTTTCCCATTTAAAACAAAACAGAAAAAGAGAAAAAAAAGAAAGAGAAGGATAGGCAAAGAATTAGCACATGCAAATAATATTCTTGGACTCACAAAAATGCGCTAGTCCCAAGAAAAATAGAAAGAGGCATGATTGAAAGATTTAAATTCAAACTCATTTGAAATTCAAATGGGTTTGAACTAGGACTTGATGAAAGGAAGGTCCAAAAATGTTCGGATTTTTGGTGGAGCTCCGGAAAATGATGAAATAAATACGGGCAAGGTTGGAGAACAAGAATTGAGACAACAAAGGCATGGAGAATTATTTGCAAGTGTGTTATGGTGATTTCCGAAACAATGGAATATTTAATATAGCTCCCTAATATTGGAGGATATGTTATAAAGAGAAGTCACCATGTGAGTCCCTCGATTTAAATGGATCGAAAAATCCATACAATTTATTTAGTTGCGGTTTTAAAAATTAATGATATGATGGCATGATGACATGATGCAATGCACATGATGCAACAAACAAAACAAATCACACGACGAAACTCGGAGTAGCTGGAAGTCTTCTGGAGCGTCGTTCTCGGGGCGTTACATTGGGGCAGCGCGTCCGCGTGGATCATCTCCTCCTCGTCCGATCTCCCTCGAACAGCCAGTCATCCGATCCCACGTACAAGTTCGCTGGAGCGGCGCAAGTGCACCACCTCTAATGGTATCCGCGCGTGCATGAGGAACACCATGCGACGGACTGCTAGGTCCGATCACACAGTCGGCGGCGAGTGGAGGTGGCTATTCGCAACACATGCAAACCCTAGTCACAGCGCCGAAGCAATCAACCACATGAGTGTGCCGCACCTCCACTTTATATAGGCGTCCGTCACAGGCTCAACACTTGGGCCTCGCACGGACCCTAAAGCCCAAAGTCTACTCGGTCACGTTCCTAGTCCAGTTCGGATCACATCCGACCAGTGTCCTACGAACCGACCTCGTAGGTTCCTTCCCTTAAGCGCGCGACCCCTTAGGTTCAAGTCGGCGTGGTCATAGTTCGGATCACCTCCGACCTGCACAGTTGGTAGCGGCCTCTAGCAAGGCGTGCCGACCACCAAGCAGACTATGAAGCTGGTTAGGCGAACCTGTACAACGTGTCACACTTCTGTTCCCTTTGCCTCACGATATATGTTGTCGGGCTCAAGGCGAGACTGTCATCCTTGTGCTAGCCCGACCTCTTTCTCGTTCCAGTGATACCGACCACAAACCGGATTATCTCATAATCCCTGTCGCATGGCCATGCTTATCCTAGCCGGATCACACGAGGGGCCCAGAGTATATCTCTCCTGATCGGAGGGGCAAATCCCATCTTGCTCGACCATGTCTCGCAGCATGGGACTGGACAAAGCCGAAACCTACCTTTGTAACTACCCAGTCAGGAGTAGCGTTTGGTCGGCCCAAAGCAAGTCTGTCACCATCCCGAGTACATGCGTCAGCTCAGGTCTTAGGACATAGAACGTATGTTGTACTAGAGACTCACAGATGACATATCGCTGCGTCTCATAGTTGGGTCTGTCCGACTCGGACCTTATCTCGACTCGGATCCGACTACGTCAAATCCGACCAGACCTTTCCAAGTCCATATTTTCCGGTTAGCATCCAATGCTCCATGGCCAGTGAGACCAAGCCATCGACTGTGTCATATGCTAGGCTAGTCGTCTGCGCGTCCACACAACCCTTTCGACTAGGAACCTTTTAGGACAGTCACCATACAATGCATAGTCCCACAAACAAGTCACGTACTTGCCGATACACATTATTGATAATGTCCAAGGACTATCTTTATTCATAAACACATAGAAAATATCATCATACATGATTGCCTCTAGGGCATATCTCCAACAAATAATGCCAATGCTTTTGGCTGCTGTTACTGGCTCGAAACAGCAAAATCAAGTCTGGAAACATGTATGGTAATGGTGTTAACAAAAAAATATAAGATGTTTTTTCCAGCATGCTTTCTTAGCTATGACACTTTGATTTAGATTACTCTGCTAGGACACTAGAACTAGCATTCTATGAGTGGAATAATTAATTTTTTAGCACCATTACCAAATTGTTACTTTGTATTTCTGAAATTTTAATATAATTGAATGTGGTGAAACGTAGTGAAAAAATTGTTGACTTTGATAAAGAGGCTAAATTGGAGGAAAGCACTTCTGCTATATTCATCAGTAATACCGCACCATATACTACAGAAGCTTGGACCACCGAGTCAGTTGTTTCTGATGGATCTTCTTGGCATCAACAATATCAATCAACTTCCCAGACACGTGCTTTATTTTGTTTCTTTAGCTCAATGGAAAACCATGTCAAGTTCTATTTTACCTTCAGGGTGTTGTCAAAATGATTTTCGTGAGTAGCCAAGGGACAAATGCCAATCTCTTGTTATCTTCTGGTCATGCTTCAATGCAGCAACGATATAACTGAGTAAAGAAATGTTTTTATAAAGCAGCCAGAGTGTGCATTCGTGAAAGATAATATGGTTGGCAAATTCGTGGGGAACACGGTGCACGAGCTGCTCTGTCCCAAGGGAGGCACGGCGGCAGGCAGACTGAACATAGCGGCCATAGCCTAGTGGGAGCCGGGAGAGTTTCTGTCGGCCTTGTCTTGGGGCGGGCAGGTGAATTTGTTTTGTTCGTCAGCTCGAGAAATGCCAGATCGGCACCAAAAGTCTTTCCCCTTTTGTGGCATACTCAAAGTGTTTATTTGGCAAGCACAATGCATAACACTCATCTACATCTACACTACTTACAAAAGATCAAACATAATCTTTTCTAAACGCACCCCACAAAATATACACGGGCTAATTACCGTCTTAAGATTAGGCCCACTAAACTAATCTAACGGTTAGCCATAATCTGATCTGTTTCTGTGTGCATTTAGCAATTTAGGTTGACTCTCGGAGAAAATAATCCAACGTCTCGCGTCCGCAACTCTTGCAATCGCACGTCAAAAAGAAAAACTCCTGCAATCACGCACTCCATCCAAACTGCCATCGGTTAACCTCTCTCCCTTAATTAGCGCCAACCTCAACAAATCCATCCACGTACGAAGCGTCCATACTTCCATCACAGAAGAGAGAAACTCCCCCAAAGCATGAAGGCCGCACGCCACTGCCAGCGAGACGCCGCCGCCGGGACGCACGAGCCGCTGTCGTGGACATGCGAGGGCCGAGGAGGAGCTATGCCTTCTTCTGGGCACCAACGCACGCGTCGCCCGATGCGCCGCGAGTTTTGGCTACAACGCCTCACCTCCACCGCGCCGGACAGCCCAGTCTCCTCCCGGGGTCCGAGTGATTCCTTAAATTCTTGCGTGTTTAACTTCTGGTTTGTCATTATCAACGAAAGAAATCTGCAAATTCTCTTGTATCCTGCCTAGGTGTCTCAACTCCTAACCTCTTGGCATTATCCTATTTGTCATTACAACACGGACAAGAGATTCAAACACTCAGGTTCATGATGCATCTATGGGTGAGTTCTGAATTTTGTTCAATTTGTTGCACAACATGGTGGCTGTGCGTGCTTGCAATGGCACGGTGATAGCAAGGAAGTCCAGTGTCACCTCGCAAAGTGTTTTTTACCGGAGCCGGGAGCTACCGGTGATCTTGCCACCAATGAGGTGCTGCCACATCTAAAATTGTGGGACCATGTGTATGTGTATATAAAAGTATTCAAAGCAAAATATCTCTTGTATTTCTGATTTAAGTCTAATCAATGTCAGAATGATGCAGTACCTTTTAACAGGAACTGTACGCATGCATGCATGCAGAATCTCTCCTCTCTCTCACACACAAATCCATCCATTTTATCTTTGTTTAAAATTTTAGATGTACAATACCTCTCACACTAATTTTCTATAATTGAAATATTTTATATACTCAAATTCCTGAACATGTGATCTATAGAACAAGACCAATTTTGAATATATTTAAACTAGTTTAAGTTTTTCTATTTCAATCATATCAAAATTTAAATTTCACTTATTTCAAATTAACTTATTCGAAATAATTGGAATCAATTTTGAAACTAGTGAAAATATTTTTTGAAATAAGTGAAATCAGTTTTCTGAAACTAGTTTGTTCAAACATGTCAAACTGATTATTTCAAAACATTTTGGTAACGAATGAAATAAGTATAATGAAATGAGTGAAGTCAGTTCTTTTGAAATGAATGCAATCAGTTTTATATTGAAATGATTGAAACCACTTTTCTAAATATAGTTTTCTTTGTGAGTTTCATATTCCAGTTTATGAAACTGTTTCTTCAAATGGAGTAACTGTGATGTGTTTTTCTCAAACTAATGAAATCTATCTTTTGTAATGAGTGTAATCAGTTTTTGAAACAAATTGAAATATAGTATTTCAATTGAGCGACTGTAATGTGTTTTCTGAAATGAGTGAAATGAGTTATTTGAAAAAAGTGAAATATGTCTTTTTGGTGTGAAACGACTTTTTCAATGTGTGAAACTGATATTTCTGCTGAGTGAAATATGTTTCAATATTTCTTTCGAAATATGTTTTCTCAACTGAGAGAAATATGTTTTCACAACTGAGTGAAATCATTTTCTTCATTGAGTGAAATATGTTTCTTCAGATGACTGAAATTTGTTTTCTAAACATAAAGAAAATAGTTTTTTTAATGATTGAAATCAACTTTCTGAAATTAGTGAAACTAGTATTTTGAAACGACTAAAATATGTGTTTTCTAATGTGTGAAAATATGTTCTCTCAACTAAGTGAGATATGTTTTCTCAACCGAGTGAAATTATTTTTCTTAAATGAGTGACATCACTTTCTTCCGATGAGTGAAAACAGCTATATTTGAAATAGATGAAATGCATAAAAATAGTTAATTTCAGAAAAGGTAAAATATGTTTTCTCAAATGAGTGAAATATTTTTTCTAAAACAAGTAAAATATGTGTCTTAAAATAAGTGAAACCAAGGTTTACCAAAGTTGAAATTATTATTTTGAAATTTGCAAAACCGGAGCAAACACTTCTATGAAATAGCAAAACAATCTTATGTTTTATGAAAGTGATGCCAAAGAAAATTGAAATATATAAATAAAAGTAGTTCAAATATATCCAACATTGACCTTATTCTAGAGGTCTTGTCAACATGATTTCAAATATATAAAAAAATTCAAAAATTGACATTCACTTTAAAATATATCAATCATTCAAAATATATGAATGAAATAAAATGCATGTCATTTATGTGGGGAGAGAGAATCATGCATATGCCGGGTCAGCCTCTCCATTCCAACTCTCTCTCTCCTGACAAAGTTGCATGGCATGCATGTATTTGATCAGATGTGTCAGTGTGTGCCAGTCGTATTTAGATAGTATAAAAGGTGTAATATATACTCTGACAGAGTGCACGAATCTTGACGAAACTAGGTGAACGGCGGATGGTGTGCCGGTACCTCCCGCCTCCGGTAAAATTACTTATTCGAGTGTCACCTTTGTTTCTCTATTCAGGTGTGCTCACTTTGGTTGTCTGATGTACTATTTTGTCTACGTGTTGGCCAATAGTATCTCTGTAGTACTTCATCTGTGTGTGTGTTGGTAGGAATATTTCATGTGTGATTGCTACAAGTTCCACTGAAAATCAAAAGTCTCCTATATTATTACCACTTTACTGCCAGGGATTTATATTATTTCCCTTGTATGTATATGTGCTACAGATGTTAAAAAAAGTGATATTCATGCTATTTTATAGGACTCCTGGCACTGCGATGCATGAGTGTTGGCAACTATAATTCAGTCAGCGTTTACTATGAAGGAATGAACTACAAGATTTTTTTTGTAGTTGTAGGACTTCTTTTGTTATAAGGGTAACTAGCAAGTGTTCGTTTTGATTTATGTTGTTATGATATAGGAGCCATATGCAAGGGTCTTGAGGTCGACTCTGATATTTTCAGGGTTATAGTGGTAACAAGTGATTTACCACTTTGATGTTAAATAAATGTATTTCCTGTTGACTGTCATACTGTCATGTAAAAAAAATACATGAGCTGTCGAAATTCATAGTTATAATTACTTCTGATTTGGCTCAGCGGTATAAACAAATTAACTTGGTTTACACGATCGTTTTTAAGAGTACAAGCATGTTTTCTGCCTTGGTATGAATGTAACGGATATGTGGTCGCCTAATATTAAGAGAAACATAGGCATGCATAAGAAGTTTCATCGCCATGTGAATCTTTTGATCATGGGCGTGCTATTCCAGAGTAAACCATGATGTTATGCTTTAGCTTCTTTACCAAAATATGGTAATGTCTTTTTGATTTCCAGAATTTGGTCATTTACTGTAAAAAAGTAAATGAGTGCAATGTTGGCTAATATAGATGGTTTATATGTTAATTTAGAGGGGAGTTTGATTGTCAAGAGAAGAGTGGTATGGCATTATGATGATCTACTTCCTCATATAGCTTGTTTATGATATAATTGTTTTTCAGAAAAGTCCTTAACTGTGTATATATTTCTGAGTATGCATCAAAAAACCGATAAACAGACATGTTGCATACTACTATGCTACTAGGTAAACCAAAGTATTTTTTGGTTTCAGCACCGGCGACGTCTTTTGTAGAGAAGAACTCACATTGATTCTCTAATACCTGGATATTGAGTACAACCCTTTGATATCTTTTTTTATCGTTCTCACTCATTTTTTAGCTGGCAAGATCTTTCCTTGCATGCTTACACTATTTTTGGGTGGAAATGGCTGGCTCCTTTAACCAGCTATCATGGACTCATTGTATGTGATTTGAATATACTGACATAACAGTTCACTGATTTTTCAGGGATTAGGTACCCTTTTTTATGGTTGGTGTCAAGATGGCTGAATATGTACTTGGATTGCTTGTACAAGACACATCTTTTTTCAATTCGTATCCACAGTTTCAGTTTGTTAGCTAGCAAAACTAAGTTGCAAAGTATGGACCATGTCATATTTGAGCATAATCTTGGCTGTTTTTGTTGTTATTTGCTTACACTAATAGTAAGTACTAAAATTATATTGCAATATGGGACATTCTTGTGAATTGTCCTTTCTTTTATGGATTTTACTGCGAATGTATTGTTGATCTCTCCCATGTTGTGTTTTAACGAATGAGCAACCTAAATGCCTTTTCAGTAACGAATCTGGATAAAGAGCTGCAGAGAATAAAATCTTAATGAAGACATTTCAAAGGAGATGGGACAAGTAAATTTATTGGACTAGAGCAATAGCCAATTTTATTGCTTCGTTTCTCTATTTTGTTCGTGACGTATTTTTACACATAATCAACTTGGAATAGATGATATCTCACACTCAAATTTGAAGTTACTCTTACATTTTTTTTGAAGCTGGCCGAATATTCCTAGCTTTATCTTGTGAGTGTCTTTAGTTGGATCTTTGAATTCACATTTGGCGTGGTTTACTTATAAGGGTGTGTTTTGTACTCCCTCCCTTTCTTTTTATTTTGTATATAATATTTGATCAAAGTCAAACTTTATAAAGTTTGACTAACTTTGTAAGAAAAAATGTCAACATCTACAATACTAAAGCTACATGGTATGAAAATTAATGTCATGTTGCATCTAATAATATTGATTTCATATTGTAAATGTTGATATTTTTTTCTATAAAGTTAGTCAAACTTGGCAAAGTTTGGCATTGACTAATTAAATTTTATATGCAGACTAAAAAGAAAGGGAGGGAGTAGTAGGCGTATCTTTGGAAGAGCATTGGTCGAGACGTGCATTGTACGTGCAAACTTACTAGTATAAGAAAGTGCCAAACATGCATTACAGCAGGAACTGATGTATGCACTTTGATTGTTTTCATGGTTAATTGCAGCTGGCATTCCATGCAGAACCAATAGTTGGACGCCAGTGAAGAACTGCTCCACCATTACGCCCTCTGGACGTCTACGCCGGTGCCACTTCTCCTCAAATACATGCAAAGAAGCGCGCGTCGAATCATCGGAGACAGAGAAGGGATGCATCCGGTGCATTACATGAAGTGTTTGTTCCGCACGGTGCAGTTCCTGCACGAAAAGGAGCCCCAGAATGGAAGGACATACACTAACAGTTGTTATGTGAAGAAGGTATATGCAACAATTCATCCAGTCCACCTCCCGACCGGGGATTGCTAAGTATCTAATAGTTAAACGGGGTGATTAAGCTGCACTGAGCACTCATGGTTTGGACATATATGCATTCATGTTAGACTTAGACCCCAACAGTTAATGTTCGGATATTTTTTTACCACTTGCTCCATCGTCAGTTAATTGAAACAGAGAATGAGAAACAACATAAGAAGGATTAGTGATTCTTTTCAAGGAACCGACTGGTGTTACCCAAGATTTGTGGGTTGGTGATTTCGTTAGCATTTGTATTATAGTATCTTTTCAATTATTGAGGCATCTAAACAACAATCTCGGATGAATCTTTTCAACTGAAACTTAGCAGAGAACAGATTCATCTTTTGAATGTGAAGCTAGCACTATGGAGTCATATGAAGTATCTAAGTGAGCTCATCTATGGTTAGACATATGATTTGCTGTCGCCATCGCGGATTCTCTACATTCTGAGAGCATTCACATTTATTGGGCCTTTTGTTGTGAATATGGGTAAGTATTGTCTATCACATGAAGCCACAACTTTCCCTAACATACCTAAATATTTTGTTTGATTGATAACCATACTATGTGATTGGTAATCAGAAGTACAGAACACGAAGGTTTGCTCCTGAAACTAATAGATGTTCACATGGGTCCTTTCTAATTCCGACCAAGAATTTAATTCTGTAGGATTTCTACAACCAACATGGACACCATGTGTTTGCTAAGTTTCTTTGGATGGAGTCGTGTTATTTCCTTCTTTTACCATATATATCAATGTTTTCATGTCTAGCAATAGTGGTTATATATTATTGTTGTAACACTGGCTCCTTGTTGTGTTGACATGCCTATAAGGCTGACTCTTCCTTCATCTACTAGCGTAGCAGAGACTAGTGAGGTTGTCGATGTTTGTGTGGTTCCCTATGAAATTGGTTATGTTGGATTTGCTATGGCTAAAGCTTCTCGCAAGGTAATTGCTACAGTTCTATTGATAATCACTTCCGAATTTTGCCAGTTATAGATTTTATTCCTTGGTATCTTAGGCTAATTATCTAATTGGTGTTCCTCCCATAGACTAGTAAAACACTCTTTGCTATATTAAGCTATCGGTTGCACCGGTAAATGGATATAAATTAGATGGCAATAAGAAAATAGTCGGCATGGGGTCCATGAAAGTAGCATGATTCTTATCACCATGATATACATCAACATGTTAGAAGAAGTTATACAAACATTATTCTGCAATTGTGCGTAGGCTCTTTCTCCAAATAACTTGTTATTCTTTCTTTGAATTGTTAGTTTTGTTAAACTTCATGATTACAAATTACTAGCAGACTAGCACCAAAGTTACTTGCATCAAAACTGACATATATTTATATGTGTGATGAAGGCATTTTTTATTTTTATTCATCACTACTTGATGATGCTTCCTTTTTTTTCTGCGGGTGAACTTAATTGATGATGCTTCCTGCTATGAAGAAAGAAGAAAAATAGTTTTTTCAGCCATTTTTGTATCTCACACTCCATTATGACGCTTTCTAGACCTGGGACGTCAAAGTACACATTTTCCTCAAAATTTATACTAAAAAACAGAATGACTCTACTTGTCCGATTGTTAATACTATCATTTACTTTAAAGTTGGATTGCCTTGATCGGTTGAGCAATGAACAAGAAAATGGTACCATCTCTTTGTTTGCAAACACAATGTACATAGTAATTTTCTTCTTCATCCATGAGAAGCATCTATTTTCCATTCATGACAAAAGATCCACTTGGCTTTCTTCATTTTTATATACGAGTTTTTGAAGCTATGTTTCATCGTTCCAGATCATGCACAGTTCAAGCATATCTTATCTGAGCTATACTTAGTGGTTTATTGCAGAAGGACATTATGACGTATATAGTGCATTCTGCAACTTAGTTCACCCAGGAGTTGTTTGTGTTAAAAGATGATGTTCGCAGGTTTGAGCATCATCAAATCTTTAAAATCTTGAAAAGGTTGAAAATCACTTTGTAGTAAAAGGTCACACAAAACTGTAATTTTGAACAAATGTGCTTAAGCCTTGTACAGTGTTGCTACACCGGTTCCATGTTTAAAGAGTAGAAATATTTTTTTAGAAAAGGAGGAGGACCCCCGGCCTCTGCATCTGGGCGATGCATACGGCCATTTTATTAATAATTGACACAAGACCGTACAGAGTCATACAACAATAAGTCTAAAGCCACCAAAACAAGCAACAACTGTCGCTATCCCTATCCAGTTGATGTAGGGGCGCTGAAAGTCTGGGCCTAATACCAAACAGACCACGCAGCCAAACCTAAACATCTAAAGACTTGAGGTCCCACCCAGGACGCCTGCCTGGTATGGGCACCCACCAGTCCGGCGTGCTTCTCAACCAAGACCCCTGCCGGGTATGAGGCCGCCGCAGCCGCCTGCCACCAATCCATCTTCAGAGCTGTACTGTTGCACCGACCTTGCCAGGCCTATCTGCCATCAACGCCACCATGACGCCAGACAGCTTCCACCTCCTGCACGAGTCCATCTCCGCGCATCAGACGCCGAGTCTCCACAGCGCCACGCCGCCGAGATCCGCCACCATCAATGTGTAAGATGAAGCACCGCTCCACCAAAGTCACCGTCCTCTAGTCCCTCGAGCCCGTGTGCACCTCCAAGAATGACGCCCCCATGGGGGAAACGACACCAGCGAGCCGCCGTCATCCGATCTACTGATCTAGGGTTTCCCCCGGAGGTAGCAGAGAGTGGCCTTGAACTTCTCCACGACGATGCCTTCAGGAAGGGAACGACGCAGACAGCGTCGCCATCGCCGGCCTTGGCAATCGCCAATAGCAGGTTTTCACCCGGATTTGATCGAAGACCTCCATCCCTCGTGCACGGGTCGCCAAACCGCCGGGCACGCACCACCGGAACCACAATCCATCGGCCAACCCCAAAGCGTTGCCGCCGCGAGGTCAGCTTTGGCTGCGGCGCCGGCATCCATCCCCGACCCCCGGCCCATCCCACCTCCTCCCCCCCGGATGAAGAAGAGGAGGGGAAGGCCGAGGCCGAGGCCACCACTGCTGCGCCGACCCCTCCGCCAGCCGGCCACGGCGGAGGAAGCCGTCCGCAGCCCGCACCGCCCGCAGCCCGCCCCAACCAGATCTGGATCGAGCCGCCGCCGTCACCACACCAGCCGAGCACCACCAAGGAGCATCCCATCACGCCACCCGCACACCCGCGCGCCAACCTGCGCCGATGAGGGGCCGCGCCGCGGCGCCCCGCGAGAACGCCGTGACCAGATCCAGGTCGGCCGGCCCGCGCCAGCCCTCCCGAACGAGGCGATGAAGACGCCCCGCCGCCGCCGGCGCCGGCCGGGCTTCGCCCGGGCGCGCCCTCTGGTGGCGGCGGGAGGAGGAGGAGGAGAAGAGAGGTGGAGAGGCGGCCGGCGGCTAGGGTTCCTCCCCTGCCGCCCGCGGGAGCGCCAGAGGAGGACGAGTCGTTGGTTACTAATATACGAGCTAAAGAGTAGAAATATATGAGAATGATTTCATGTACAAGTCAGACCTCCATCGATTGGTTGCAATGTGGCACAAATTTAGTATTTCTGATTATACGAAATCTATGTTTTAACGAAATGTATTCACTATGCTGAAAATAGACAAGTGGTCATAAGACCTGATGGCTATAGTATATTAAGTACATAGGACTATCTAATTGCTTCCAACATGGTTAATTACAACCCAGACGCGTGATGGTTTGGTATGGTGGAAACAATATATTAAAAAAGTATACTCCCACTTGGATTTAATTTATTTTAGTAAATGTATATCAAGATGCCATTTGCATCCAAAGAGGTTAGTGATACAAGGCTCCAAAGAAAAGAAAATATATAATGGGTCGAGCGATGATTGTAATTTTGCAAATTTAGAATAAAATTCTCATTTACCCTGCAAAAATAGAAATGATGAAGGGTAGTTTGCGACTTTGCGTCACTTGGTCACTTTGAGTCTGGTCACTAGGGCTGAAGTATAATCCAGAAAGCTAATTGATAGGAAGGCAGACATGCTGGCAGCAACATCCGACGAGTAGGGTGATGGATGTGCAGGTTTCAGTAGTGTCAATACTATGGTGTCCGCCACACCCGGAGAAGGTGGCGGCACTACGGTGAGTAGCAAGTCGCATCACCTTGGCCGTCACCTTGCCGTGAAGGTGTGCACTCCTTGACCGAGGGAATCGGTCTGGGGTGACCAGCCTTAACGATGAAGGTGTATCCCTCCTTGCAATGCCACACTACTGTGCGTGAGTTTTACTAACCCACATACAGGTCAACTATTTGGCTGGCAAGAACAGAGAGTTGCGGTCCCTTCTGCACCTCCCGGGCGGATCTAGCTACCCAAGATGCCAGACCGGCGGGCGCACTATCTCAGTGCCAAGGCGGTGGTACGAGAGGTTGTCAGGGGTTGGAGGACACGGGCCACTCCATGGAAGGAAGAGGAGGAGGCTGGCGACGCCGTGGATGAGAGGGGAGGCGCTGGAGAGAGGAGCGGGCGGCTGGGCTTCGCCATGGCGTGGAGGGGAGGTGCCTAGGAGAGATGTCGGCAGCGACGCTGTGGCGGGGAGATGAGATGGGGTAAACCCGGGCAAACGTCGGGCCGGGCCGGGTTTCGGGCCGGGCTTATAAAAGCCCGACCTTCATTTCCCAAGCCCGAGCCCGGCCCGAAGCCCGAAATACTCCCTGTTTTCAAGCCCGAGCCCGGCCCGAAGTCAAGCCCGAAGCCCGAAAGCCCGGTCCGAACGCTGTTTTTTAGTGTACGCACGTGCAAGCCCGACCCGAAGCCCGAAAGCCCGGCCCGAAATACATAAAAAATGAAGCCCGAGCCTGGCCCGAACTATCTTCCGGGCTGCAAAACTAGGCCCGAGCCCGGCCCGAACGTCAAGCCCGGCCCGGCCCGGCCCGGGTTTTTCGGGCCGGGCTCGGGCCGGGTCGTCGGGCCGGGCTGCTCATGCCCGGGTTTAAGATGGGGTAACAACGAGTGACTGGGTAGCTGTGTGGGGGAGTAGAAGGCGGCTGTGCTGTGAGTAAGTGTCGAGAGGAGTGGCTAATTTTTTTTCTGTGGAGAAAGGAGCAACTTCTATGCGGTGACATCAATTTCACATAGCCTAACAAGTCATTTTTAGGGAAAATACCAACCAAACTATCTATAGGTAGCCTAGAATTTAAAGTTCACTAAAATCAGGTGTGACTCACATTGTACCATGCAAATAAAGCTAAAGGCAATGTTCCTCACATCATACATAAATTCTTATTAAACACATCAAGTAGATCTTAGTTTGTAAAAAATAACTAGCTCTATGTCCACATCATTCTATAGTTTTTTATCAACTTACATCGCAAGTGAAGTGTATTTCAATGACTTTTCGATTGTTACAGGCTATCATTTCTATGCGTGCAAAATTTAACATGCATTAGTGATATATATGCAACGTGCAAAAATATATCCATAGCCCGTAGCAACGCACGGGCATCCCACTAGTGTATATATATAATGTTCAGTAGCTGCATGTGGTCTAAATTTGTAACCTCTTTGTGTTTTGGATTTGGCCCCAACATCATGCTCCTCTGGTGAGCTAAGATTGATTTCTGTATGCGGGCTGCACAGACTACCGTTTTTATAATTTTTAAAATATCACCTGCTTATTCTTCATGACATGTAACATTATTGTTAGTCCTGTTTTGCCAGGTACAAAATAGTCTGTTTTTCTCGCTTCACTGTTGTAACTATATCTTTGCCCTAGTCATGTATACTTACAGAAACATTTCAGGATGAAGTGACATCAACACAAAGATCTGTGAGTAGTGCGGTATGGCCGTTAGCAAATGATTATGGATTGGAATTGGAATATGCTGATGTTCTCGAGCATCAACTAGAGGTGGCAAGACAACGTGTACATGATTCTCAACATGCAATGAACAAGATGAGACTGGAGTTGCAGGTATTAGATGCAGGAGTCAAAAAAAGTGAAACGAGACACTTAGGTAACCACAAAGGAATTGGAGATTTTGCAGACTGGAATTTGTGCTATCTGAATCCGACCAATCCTATTTTCTGAAGAGATTATAGTTGAAATGGTAAGTTATGTTGATGCGTGTCCATGATGTATGAGCTTTATTTGCCCAGTGCATGTAATTTGCTGTTTGTGTATGCTCTAATATCTCTAGTGCCGAACTATAATGCCCAGTGGGTATAATCGGTTGTAATTTCTTTATTGTATAGTGTAGGATTACTCTGCGTTTCTATGCCTTAGTCTCTGTATTGTATAGTGTATGTATTTTAGAGGCGATAGTATAGAGTAGGATAATTCTTTGAATTTGCTATATTGTTAAAGCGGGGGCCAACACGCCCAAACATTACCTGGACGCCATCCGAACAAACATGTGTTGTCAAAGCGGGCCTTAATTGGGCTGGTCAAATTAATATTTAGTGGATTCCAAATGATGTGGCGCACCGTAACAACGGCTCTTAGCAGGCTGTTAACAGGCCGAAAGCTCGATAGGGACGTATAAATGGAAATGGCCCGCGGGCCTCTAGTAGGCCTAAATAAATGTCAATTTTGTCTCGACCCTTTTATCTTTACGGGCCAGTAAGAGGCCAAAAGTGTTTTGGGCTAGAAGAGGCCCAATTTGCAAACTAGGCTTTTAACAGGTCGAAAATCGCGTCGGGCTGAAATTGTGCCCCGTAGAACGTGGGCTGCTAATGGACCCAAAATTAGGTTGCACAGTCAAAGGCCCAACTTTTGTGCGGGTTGTTAACAGGCCGAAAGACAAAATGGGCTAGGAATTGGCCCATTCACCGAATGGGCCGAGGAAAGGCCTAAAGTCACAACGGGCTAGAAGTTGGCCCAACTGCAGAATGGGCCGAGAAAAGGCCGAAAGATGTTCCAGGCCATTAACGGGCTGAACTGATGATGGGTTGCTAACAGGCTGAAAGAAGGTCGGGCTATAATTGGGCCCAAAGACTTAGCTGGCCGTTAACGGGTTGGAATTGATGATGGGCTGGAAATTGTCAAATCTAGAATGGGCCTTTGATGGGCCGATTCTGTGTAACTTGTGTGGGCTATGCTTGTGAATGGGCCTGACTCAAGTAGGCCACTAATGGGCCGACCCGCTTATTTTTACATGCCCGACCTTTTAACCTAAACGGGCCACTGTTGGGCAGAGCCACGTGTCAACGTACCATAGGCTCGTCCCGTCCACTCGCTTGATGACACATGTCCCAACACGAAGCTGACATGTGGATACTAAGGCGAATAAGAATTTTACACGGGGAAAATCCCCATTGGTATCCGTTACGGTGGATGCCACATGTCGGTTACCCTTGACGAAAGCACTTCCATGACGCACCATTTATCGTCATGGAAGTGGACACTTCCGTAATGATAATTTTGGTATTGTGATGGAACACTTCTATGACAGCACATGCATGACTCTTGATTCTGTCATAATATCATCATGGATGTACATGCATGACAGAAAACGTGACCTATTATGACAAATAGGTATCATCACAGAAGTGTATTTTTTTTGTAGTGTGAATACTATGAGAAGTTTGATTCCTTATGATTGTTTTGAGATATAAAGATGGTGATATTAGAGTCATGATAGTGAGTAATTGTGGACTGGTAGAAATACTTGTGTTAAAGTTTGTGATTGCCGCAGCATGCACGTATGGTGAACCGTTATGTGATGAAGTCGCAACATGCTTTATTTATTGATTGTCTTATGAATGGCGGTCGGGGACGAACGATGGTCTTTTACTATAAAATCTATCCCCCTAGGAGCATGCGTGTAGTACTTTATTTCAATAGCTAATAAACTTTCGCAATAAATATGTGAGTTCTTTATGACTATTGTTGACTCCATGGATTATAGGCACTCTCACCCTTCCACTATTGCTAGCCACTCTTGTACCGCACAACTTTCACCGGTGCATTAAACCCACCATATATCCTTCCTCAAAACAGCCTCCATACCTACCTATTATGGCATTTCCATAGCCATTCCGACATATATTGCCATGCAACTTCCACCGTTCCGTTTATTATGGCACGCACCATAATTATCATATTGCTTTGCATGATCATGTAGTTGATATAATATTTGTATGTTATACATGTCACTCTTGATAATTGCACATCCCGACACATCGCCGGAGGCATTCATAGAGAGTCATATTTTGTTCTAAGTACCGAGTTGTAATTCTTGAGTTGTAAGTAAATAAAAGTGTGATGATCATCTTTATTAGAGCATTGTCCCATGTTAGGAAATGATGATGGAATCTATTCCCTCACAAGTTGGGATGAGTCTCCAAACTTTATAAAAAATAATAGAGGCCAACGAAGCCCAAATAAATAAAAAAAGAGGCCAATGAAGCCCAAACAAAAAAATGAGAGAAAAGAGAGAAGGGACAATGTTACAACAAAAATGAGAGAAAAGAGAGTATCCTATGTTGTCACTTTCATATACTAGTGGGAATTTTTCATTGTAGAACTTGGCATGTATATTTCAATGACGGGCTTCCTCAAAGTGCCCTAGGTCTTCGTGAGCAAGCGAGTTAGATGCACACCCACTTAGTTTCTTTTTGAGCTTTCATAAACTTATAACTCTAGTGCATCCGTTGCATGGCAATCCCTACTCACTCACATTGATATCTATTGATGGGCATCTCCATAGCCCGTTGATACACCTAGTTGATGTGAGACTATCTCCTCTTTTTTGTCTTCTCCACAACCACCATATTCTATTCCACCTATAGTGCTATATCCATGGCTCACGCTCATGTATCGCGTGAAAGTTGAAAAAGTTTGAGAACATCAAAAGTATGAAATAATTGCTTGGCTTGTCATCAGGGTTGTGCATTATTTAATACTTTGTGTGATGAAGATGGAGCATACCCATACCATATGATTTTGTAGGGATAACTTTCTTTGGCCATGTTATTTTGAGAAGACATGATTGCTTTATTAGTATGCTTGAAGTATGATTGTTTTTATGTCAATATTAAACTTTTGTTTTGAATCTTATGGATCTGAATATTCATGCCACAATAAATAAAATTACATGGATAAATATGTTAGGTAGCATTCCACATCAAAAATCCTGTTTTTATCATTTACCTACTCGAGGACGAGCAAAAATTAAGCTTGGGGATGCTTGATACGTCTCCAATGTATCTATAATTTTTTGATTGTTCCATGCTATTATATTATCTATTTTGGATGTTTTATAGGCATTAATATGCTATTTTATATTATTTTTGGGACTAACTTATTAACCCAGAGCCTAGTGCCAGTTTCTGTTTTTTCCATGTTTTGGAGTTTAACAGAAAAGGAAGAGCAAGCGGAGTCCAAACGGAATAAAACTTTTGCGATGATTTTTCTTGGACCAGAAGACACACATAGGACTTGGAGAGGAAGGCAGAAGGGTCCCGAGGACTCCACAATCCCTCAGGGAGTGCCTTCGGGGGCCCTGGCTTGTGGGCCCAACGGGACTCCTCCAACGCTAATCTTTGGCCTATAAATTCAAAAATATTCCTAAAGGACCAGAAGCGTCCACCAAAATACTTTTTCGCCGCCGTAACCTTCTGTACTCATGAGATCCCGTCTTGGTACCTTTTCCGACACCCTGCCGGAAGGAGAATCGATCATGGAGGGCTTCTACATCAACTCTATTGCCTTTCCAATGAAATGTGAGTAGTTTACCACAGACCTACGAGTCCATAGCTAGTAGCTAGATGGCTTCTTCTCTCTATTTGATCCTCAATACCATGTTCTCCTTGGTGATCTTGGAGATCTATCTGATGTAATCTTCTTTTGCAGTGTGTTTGTCGAGATCCGATGGTTTGTGGATTTATGATCTGTTTATCTATGAATATTTTTTGAATCTTCTGTGAGTTCTTATATGCATGATTTGATATCTTTGTATTTCTCTTTGAATTATCGTTTTGGTTTGGCCAACTAGATTGGTTGTTCTTGCAATGGGAGAGGTGCTTAGTTTTGGGTTCAATCTTGCGGTGTCCTCACTAAGTGACAAAGTAGGGGTAGCGAGGCACGTATTTGTATTGTTGCCATCAAGGGTAAAAAGATGGGGTTTTCATCATATTGCTTGAGTTTATCCCTCTACATCATGTCATCTTGCTTAAGGCATTACTCCGTTCTTATGAACTTAATACTCTAGATGCATGCTGGATAGCGGTCGATGTGTGGAGTAATAGTAGTATATGAAGGTAGGAGTCAGTCTACTTGACACGGACGTGATGCCTATATTTATAACCATTGCCTTGGATATCGTCATAACTTTGCGCTTTTCTATCAATTGCTCGACAATAGGTTGTTCACCCATCGTATTATTTTCCTTCAAGAGAGAAGCCTCTAGTGAAACCTATGGCCCACGGGTCTATTTTCCATCATATATTTTGTGATCTATAAACCAAAAAACCCAAAAATACCTCGCTGCAATTTATTTACTTTTATTTTGGTTTACATTTTAGTAATCTTTTATATCTATCTCTACCAGATCTCACTTTTGCAAGTGACCGTGAAGGGATTTTGAACCCCTTTATTGCATTGAGTGCAAGTGTTTGATTATTTGTGCAGGTGCATAGATTGGAGATTTGCTTGTATCTCCTACTGGATTGATACCTTGGTTCTCAACTGAAGGAAATACTTATCTCTACTTTGCTGCATCAGCCTATCCTCTTCAAGGAAAAAACCAACGCAAGCTCAAGAAGTAGCACGTAACACCGTGGTTACATTTTTTGTTTGAATATAATGCCAACGCTCCGCCAAGGTCCCCATGCCACTCTTCTCTCTTCTTTGTTTTTCTCAAAGATAGAAGGATCCCTCACATGCATGTTTCCCCGGGAGGGTGATGGTGGAGTACCTTTTTTGGAATGGCATTGGCGTTGGCACACATCTCATGCGACAAGTACAACAAAGATAGGTAATTGGGAAACATTTCAACTAAAAATCTCTCTGTTACATATTGGAAATTTCCCTTGTTCAATTTTATACATGTGTGAAAAATCTGCACGCGAAGGAATCTTGTCGTGTTTATTCCCGCTCTTATTTCTGCCTTGAGTCTGCTCAACAAGATTTTTTGTAGCTGCGTTAAGACTGACAAGTTGCCTTGCTGGGTACCGCACTTCTAGCAGGTTGCTAAGAACCAGTCTTGCAAAGCGCTCGCGATAAGCATGCGTCTCGACAAGTTTCAGAACTGGGTAGGGTGTTGGATTTGAATCATACAAGAATAGAAACGAATAAGGGGAACAATACACAATTGTTTGAGCACGTCAAATATCATATGTTCATTGAAAACGAAAAGTGCTCAATAATGTTTTTCTCAGTCCTTTCTTTCTAGGGTTTACATCGAGTGCAACCCAGGGCAAAAGGGGCACCTAGGCTGAGTGCTCCCGGCAGACGAGATGATGGTGCTACCGACGCTCAGCTGGAGATTATGGTGTTGTCCGCGCTCAGGGGGAGTCGGAGCCGTCGTCCTCGATCTTGACGCCTTTTGGTGCAACAAACCCTCGTGTATGTTTCCCAAAATATACACAGGCTCAAGGGCAAGGTTACAACATCCAAGACAAGGCGACACAGAAGAGATAACTCTTTGAGAAATCAAAGGGCGGATCAAGAAGACCAAGACAAGCCAAAGGAACAAGATATCACTAAGGAAAAACCTCCCTTGTCGGGAAGGCGAGCCTGGCAAGGTCGAGGTCACCTCGAAGACAAGTCCCAAGACCTCCCCGGCAAGGGTTGCCGGGACGCCAGCGGCCCGCTTCCCCGCCAAGGCTCCACCGCTCCACCTCATAACATCACAAGTCACCCATCAGTGCGGTGTCGAGCCCCCAAGTGATTAAGTGGCTGTCATTTGGCACGTGGCAGACATTTCTGAGGAAGATCACCGCTAAATGACACCCGTCCAGAGGCTGTCACGCAGGCAGGTGAGAAGTTGGTTGAATAGCACGACAAGGCTTGCAGGGCTACACCCACGATGTGACACTAAGCGGTGCATTTAGTGCACCTTGTCCTGTCTATAGAGTTAGGTATGATAACACTGTGGCTATCTAATCGCTGGATAATGACTGTTTTGCCATTGTGGTAACCCCTTGACCTATAAAAGGAGGGTCGTGGCAACCTTAGAAAAGATTGGGACCCTTTTACACTCATACGCAAGTAGCTGCTCTCGTCCCAAGTCGACCTTGCCGGGCTTGAGCGTCACGTCTCCACCATGGTCCTCTCATCGATCCACCAAAGCAGGAGTAGGGTTTTACGCCTGACGGCAGCCCGGATGTCGTGGGGGAACAACGACTACCTATGGGGCTGCGAGCTCCTTTCTGGTTCGGCAGGGGGATGGCACGTTGCACAAAGAGCGGAGGAGCATGAGGCAGCACGATTGAGATCACAGGGGCAGTTTTTACCCAGGTTCGGGCTGCCGTGAGGCGTAAAACCCTACTCCTGATGTCGGTTTACGGGTTCCGCAAACCCTTGAGAGGTTCGAACTCTGGGGGTGCATGCGGAGATCTCAACCTACCCAACTTGCCTACTCGTGATCGTCCTAAGTCTAGCGCGTCGAGCTCGAAGAGACAAAGAGACACAACAGTTTATCCTGGTTCGGGCCTGTAACGCCCCGGATCCGATGCGCCAGGTGTCCGCCAGCTATTCGCTGTCTTTGCCATGTCATTTGATTGCGTGTTGCATTTTATCATGTCATCATGTGCATTTCATTTTGCATATGTGTTCGTCTCATGCATCCGAGCTTTTTCCCCGTTGTCCATTTTGCAATCCGGCACTCCTATGCCCTCCGACGTTCCCCTTTTGTCTCCCATTGTGAGCGGGTGTTAAACTTTCTCGGAATGGCCCGAGGTTTGCCAAGCGGCCTTGGTATAGCGCTTGTAGACTGCCTGTCAAGTTTCGTGCCATTTGGAGGTCGTTTGATACTCCAACGGTTTGCCGCGTAGCCCGAAACCCCCCTTTCTCTTTGCAGCCCAACGCCCCTACAAAGTGGCGCAAAACCCAGCAAACTCCCCTCCATGCTCTCGGTCGTTTGATCACAATCGTGTGGGCGAAAACCGCGCTCCATTTGGACTCTCTTAGCTCCCTCCACCTATATAAATGTGTCTCCCCCCGAAATTCGCGGATGAATCCACCCCTAACCCTAGCCTCTTCCTCCTCCCACCGCCGGACGCGTCCACCCCGCTGCCGGACGCGTCCACCCCGCCGCCGGACACGTCTACACCGCCGCTCGCAGCCACTCACAGCGTGCCACGCGCCCCACAGCCCTCTCCTCCGCCGCCGGCCCGGGCGGCCCACGGGGAGCCCACCCGGGGCGCCCAGGGCCCGAAGCTGCCGTGACCGCAGCCCGCGGGCGCCCGAGCGCGTGCTGCCGCTCGCCCCTGACCGCTCCTCCTTGAGCGCTCAACCCCGCCGCCTCAACGCTGGCGTCCAGCGCCGCCGCACCGGAGCTCAGCCGCCGCCGCCGACCTCCTCCAGCAGGCCAGCCCCGCCGGCCATCTCTCCTCCCGTCTGCGCGCTCTCTCTCTCTCGTTCTCTCGCTCCCTCACGCATCTCTCTCTCTCACCTTGACAGGAGCATTCATGGCTGCCCCGATCTCCGCGCTCGTGCCGCCCCAAGCCTCCTCTTTGCCAAAAATGGATCCGCGGTGGCCAACTCCGTCGGAATCCGGCCGGGCCCCGCCGGATCGGGTCGTCCCCTCGCCCCCATGTCGCCAGAACTGCCGCTGCCATGGCCTACTTCTTCCTCCAGCGACATGGATCTCGTTTTCGCGCTGGATAAATTCCACAAAGTCCTTTTCTCTGTAACATTTTCATGCCCTGTTTGACGTGCTATATCTCCATGCATACTGCTCCGTTTCGTGCGTGTAATATGTCAAATGGTTCGTCTCAACGAGTACTTCATTTCATTCCATTGCATCATGTTCATTTGAGGTCATCTTGATGCCTGAATCATCGTTGCAAGAGTGCTTCATAATGTTGTCTACTGTCTGTTAACAGAACATGCTTTTTTGTCATTTTTGCCATGATTGATGTGTGCATCCTATGAGGCTGATGTCTACATGTGTTTTGATCTATGCTATGTCTTCTTTGCAGAGGTGCTTACCATGTATTTTTGTGATCAATGTGGTGACTAGCACAAGCATGTAAACTAGGCCTCGTGATGTTGCTGATTTTAGTCCCTGTTCTGCTGTTATTTTTATGCCATGTAAACTTGATGCTACAGAGAGATCCATGCTTATTTCGAAATACTTTAGTAAGGGTGTTTTGTACATATGGTTATTATCTATCCATTCATGCCCCTGTTTGGAATTATAGAATAGTCTAGCATGTCATTTTCGTGCTCTACTTTTGCTCCAAAATGTTTCCTGGCAGATTGTTTACATGTTATTCAATTTTGCCAAGGTTGTTGTAGTTGATCCTTGCATGCTATGAACTTGTTCTTGCCTTGGTTAGCTTCATAAACATGTTTTCTTGATGATGCTATGCTTATCTTGTCATGCAATGACTTGTGGTGAGTGAATTGAGCTTGTTAAGTAGGGTACTTGCTGTTGCTGTTTTGATAGGCTGAATCTGTTATTTCGCGATGCTATGTAAACCTGCTGCTACAAGTCATTCTATGCATAATCTGGAGATATTCACTAAAAGTGCTTTCATATACATGTCATCCTCTAACCATCCATGCCCCTGGTTGCATTTATAGCGTGATGTAGCTTGTTGTTTCCTTGCTCCAAAGTTGCTAAATAATGTTGCTGTCAGCCTGTTAACATTAAGTTCAGTTGTTGCCATGATTGTTGCTAGTGATCCATGCACCCTATGAACTTGCTATTGCCATGCTTAGCTTCAAAAACATGCCTTCTTACTGTTGGTTGCCTTTCCATGCCATTTATTGCTCTGTGGTGAGTGGTACAAGCTCATCTACATGCCTACTTATTGTTGTTCCTGCCATGTTTGAATCTGTCATATAACTTGCCATGTTTACATGGGTGCCATCATATTTTTTTGTTCCTTTTTGGCTCATGGTCAGTAAGGGACTTTTGTTCTATGCATTTAGTAGTACCATGCCATGCATTTGTTTGCCATGATAAGGTCCTGTAACATGTTGTTTGATAGCTCTAAACATTGCAACCTGATGTTATTTTCTGCAAAGTCTGAAACTGATATTATTTGCTATCTTGCCATGTGTGTTTGAGCATGTTCTAGTGATTTCTGGAGCTAGCTCAGTGTTCATGTTTTGTTATGCTTTACCTGTACATCATGTTCATGTCTTTTGTTTTCATATTGTGGTACTGTAGCATGTCGTTTTGATGCTTGCAATATGCCTAGTTGCTGTTTTGGATAGCTTGTCCTTTAAACTTGTTACATGTGTGTGGGTTGAACCGTCTCTCCGTTTTGAGTGTGCTCTATATGAAACTTGCTTGATTTTGCATGTAGTTTCATATTATCATGTTGCATCCTTGTTTTGAGGTGTTTGCTTGATGTTTGGGTGCATTTTGCATCAATGCCATGTTTAACTTGTTTTGCTCATACCTTCTAGGCCGTAGCTCCGAATTAAATGAACTTTATATGTAACTTGACTAGAATCTCGTGTAGATCATCTTTGTGCATCTTAACTTGCTGTTTAACAACTTGAACATAAGGTTTATTCAGATCTGGAACAATTTCGAAATATGCATATGAGGACTTACCGGAATTGTTATATGTTGTTCCCGGCCTCATTTAAACTTGCCTTGTTGTGTTGCTCTTGTTTGCATCATCTCTTGCCATGAGTAGCTTCATGTAGCCTTTGTCATGCATCATGCTTGTTGTGCATCATGTCATGTTCATGTGTGGTGTGTTTACCATGTTGTGTGCTTCTCTCGATAGTTCCCGTTTCGTTGCGATCGTGAGGATTCGTTCGTCTACGCTTGGTTCGGCTTCATCCGTTCATCTTCTTCATGGACTCGTTCTTCTTCCTTGCGAGATTTCAGGCAAGATGAGCGCTACCCTGGATCTCACTACTATCATTGCTATGCTAGTTGTTTCGTTCTATCGCTATGCTGCGTTACCTATCTTTTGCTCATCAAGCCTCCCAAATTGCCATGAACCTCTAACCTTTGACACTATTCCTAGCAAACCATTGCTTGGCTATGTTACCGCTTTGCTCAGCCCTCTTATAGCGTTGCTACTTGCAGGTGAAGTTGAAGATTGCTCCATGGTGGACAGGATTTTGGTTGGGATATCACAATATCTCTTATATTATTAATGCATCTATATACTTGGTAAAGGGTGGAAGGCTCGGCCTTATGCCTGGTGTTTTGTTCCACTCTTGCCGCCCTAGTTTCCGTCATACCGGTGTTATGTTCCTGGACTTTGCGTTCCTTACGCGGTCGGGTGATTTATGGGACCCCCTCGACAGTTCGCTTTGAATAAAACTCCTCCAGCAAGGCCCAACCTTGGTTTTACCATTTGCCTCACCACCACCTATATTTCCCTTGGGAGTAATTAACCCAAGGGTCATCTTTATTACAGCCCCCCCGGGCCAATGCTTGTCTAAGTGTTGGTCCAAACTAGAGCACCGTGCGGGGCCATCCCTTGGCAACTTGGGTTACGTCAGTTCCTGTACGCTTCGCTTATCCGGTGTTGCCCTGAGAACGAGATATGTGCAGCTCCTATCGGGATTGTCGGCGCATCGGGCGGCTTTGCTGGTCTTGTTTTACCATTGTCAAAATGTCTTGTAAACCGGGATTCCGAGTCTGGTCGGGTCTTCCTGGGAGAAGGTATATCCTTCGTTGATCGCGAGAGCTTATCATGGGCTAAGTTGGAACACCCCTGCAGGGTATAATCTTTCGAAAGCCGTGCCTGTGGTTATAGGCAGATGGGAATTTGTTAATGTCCGATTGTAGATAACTTGACACCAGATCCGAATTAAAACGCATCAACCGTGTGTGTAGCCGTGATGGTCTCTTCTCGGCGGAGTCCGGGAAGTGAACACGGTCTTTGGGTTATGATTGACGTAAGTAGGAGTTCAGGATCACTTCTTGATCATTGCTAGCTTCACGACCGTTCCTTTTGCTCTCTTCTCGCTCTTATTTGCGTATGTTAGCCACCATATATGCTTAGTCGCTGCTGCAGCCTCACCATTTAACCCCTTCCTTTCCCTTTAAGCTTTGCTAGTCTTGATACCCATGGTAATGGGATTGCTGAGTCCTCCTGGCTCACAGATTACTACAACAACAGTTGCAGGTATAGGTTTTGCGATGATCATGACGCGAGAGCGATGCTTGCTTGCGTTGAGTTCTTCTTCTGCTTCTTCGATCAGGGGATAGGTTCTAGGTCGGCAGCCTGGGCTAGCAGGGTGGATGTCGTTTGAGTTTCTGTTTGTGTTTCATCCGTAGTCGGATGATGCTCTTATGTATTGTGATGTTGTATTCGTGTGGCATTGTATGCCTCTTGTATGTATCCCCATCTATTATGTAATGTTGATGTAATGATATCCACCTTGCAAAAGCGTTTCAATATGCGGGTCTATCCTTGGTGGGACCTTCGAGTTCCTTTTGGATAGGGTCGCATATTGGGCGTGACAGGGCCACCTTGTGGTGTAATACCCTACTCCAGCGTTTTGGTGGATTGCCTCGGAGGGATGAGGATGAACTAGTATAGTGGATGAACTGGCCTCAGGAGGCGAGGTGTTCTTGAGCTCAAGAGAGCTGGTGGGATGTGAACTAGTTGCCTCTCTATGGTGGTGGCTAGAGCCTATTTATAGTGGCCTTGGTCCTCTTCCCAAATGTTGGCGGGAAGGGATCCAACAGCCGGATTTGAAGGGGACAAGTAGTACAGCTTATCCTGACAAAAGTAGTCTTCGCCTACGAAAAGTCTCTGGCCGTGACGCTGCGGTGGGCTCGGCGATGACCTCCGTCCTGCCGTCCTGACGGTCTTGGTCTTGTTGCATCGAAATGGAAACCTTTCGCTGATTCCTCAGGACTCCGCGCCTGCGGCTTGCCTCCCTTACACTAAAGAGGAAACTGGCGCTCTACCCCCACTGGCGCCCGCCTGGCCATGGTCGTCATGGCTCACGTCAGCTGAGCCTCGTGAGGTACACCTTGCATAGAACTCTCCGCCCCTCAGGAGCCAGCCTGAGGAGGCCGATCCCCTCGGGGGTCTTGGCGTCGTCTGCCTCGCGAGGCTTGGCCCCTCGCGAGGGTCTTGAGCTGTTGATGTTGAAGTTGGGTCGTACCAGGCCATCGATGGAGCCACGTGGTGGGCCACAGGCAGGCAGGGCTGGATACCCCAATATCCAGAATGCTGATAGTAGCCCCGGGCCCAAGGCGCGCTCGGACTTGGCTTCCAGGAGAAGCCAAAGGGCAAGTGCGGAGCACTGCAGGCCCTAACCGCTTGCGGCCTTGATGATGCGTGGCGAGTGATGGTACGTGGGCATCTCCGCTTACCCACGCTGCCTCGACAACTGTTCGACTTGACGAAACGATGCGGCATGTAGAAGATCATCATGGCGCGAAGTCGTGGAGGCTGGCGGTTGGCCTTCCTCGGCTATAAATGTGGGGGAGGGGCAGAGCCCCCCGCTCATCTTTCCTCCGTCTTGCTCCCACCTGCTTCTTCTCCTTCTTCATCTTGCTCCCATGGCGTGTCCGAGGAGGTTTTCAGCGTCCAAGAAGGGGAAGGCTTCTAAGGAGGGACCAGCCTCTCCGCCTCCCAAGAGAGGTTGTGGCCGTCCCCGCAAGCATCCTGCGGATCCTGCGGCGGCCCCGAGGGGGCGTGGGCGCGCACTCCCCAGAGCTGGCGCTTATCTTGGTACCCGCGATGACACCTCTTCTCGTGGCGGGGGCCACCGGCTTCGGAGCAGCCCCCATGATGAGGGGAGGCGTGACGTGATCGTGCGCCCGCCTCGGCCGTGCTTCTCCTCGCTGGACGTGCTCCCTAAATTCGTGGTGTGGTCGGAGAGCCCGGCCGGCACCTCACTCCAGCTTCCGCGTTTCTTCTCCGGCGAGCTGTCTTCCTTGGGGCTTGATGGCCTTTGACTGCAGGCCGACGGCTACTGCAGCAGAGCTTCTTGGGTCGGGGCCGAGGTCGCTGCCTCCGGCAGTGTGGTCCTGACCCGCGGCTGGCGGACGTTCGCCCGTGCGCGAGGCCTGGGCGGAAGGTGCACCGTCCACTTCAAGTATGACGGACTGGCGACCCTCTATGTGAGGGTGTTCTGGGAGGACGGCCGCCGCATGGGGTGCTGCCCAGAGGATGGCAA
The DNA here is from genome assembly GCF_002162155.2 of Triticum dicoccoides. Taxonomy (NCBI): domain Eukaryota; kingdom Viridiplantae; phylum Streptophyta; class Magnoliopsida; order Poales; family Poaceae; genus Triticum; species Triticum dicoccoides. The sequence goes on along the minus strand of NC_041385.1, from coordinate 378,600,219 downwards.
CGATGACGAGGGTGGCGAAGGTGAGCTTGGCCTTGGCAGCGTGCGCTCCTCTTCCCGCGGCGGCAGCTCTTCCTCGGATGAGAGCTCGAGCAGTGGTGGCTACGACCGGCCCCCACGTTGTCGTGCTCGGGTCGAGGACGTCGGTGGTTCATCCCGCCGCAGCGCTCCAGTGAAGCTGGAGAGGAGCCCGGTGTGAGGCTGTGGGCCGCCGAACTTGGACTCAAGACCGGCTGCAGCCCCAGGTCGCCTATGGGGGAACTAGTGGAGCGCCGAGCCACCTTGAGGCCCTGCTTGAGGATGCGGCGATGGCGCCGGGTTCGTACGCCTTCGGGCCTTCTTTGTTTAGCCTCTCCTTTCTCCTGTAATTCAAAAAAAGATGGTGTACTTCGCGAGGGCATGTAATGAACCATGGCAGTTATGCCCTTTATGCTACGCTTGCTATCTTGATGCTGTGTGGTGACGTTTGTGATCTGAGTAAGCTAGGATAGGAAAACTTAGCTTGATATGTGCGTAGTAGTTTTCCACCTCGCGAAGACCTGGCCTCAGGTACTCAACGGGGCCCCCTTCCTGGGGAGCTGAAGGTCACAGACCTCAAGGGATGCCTCAGGGTCTCAGGAGCCGCTGCAGGACCGCTGCAGAGCTGCTTTTAAAGGAGAAGAAAAACTGATGAACACCTCACTCCTCCTTATGCGAGCCCCTGCCATAGATTAGCTCTAACTTAATGCACCGCGTCGCATTGCCCGGGGGGCACGGACATGAGGGGTGCTGACGTCTGTGAGCTTGATCGAGGGCTCCTCGCGAGGACAAGGCCGAAGCACCTGGGGCAGCAGGGTTCGGCACGGTGTGTGCGCGCGAGGGCAAGGGCAACCCAAAGCGCACACACCTGCCTAGCCCCACACGCGAGGCGCGCGCGAGTGAGTGACGGGCAACTGCCACCTCTCTCCCGTCCTTATGCCAAAAATGGCTCAGGAGAAGAAAATAACTCAGCGAACCAAAATCCGAAAGTACCAAATCCATTGAAAGATCACTGAAAACTGCAAGCAACTTCGAAAAGCATATGAACAACCGCGTCCGAACCTAATCTAGTCTTCTCACCAGCACGAAGCTAAGTGCTGCCACTAAGACATGGGAGGGAGCCCCCATGAGGCCCCAGGGTGACTCTCAGGAGACTCCAGGGTGTGTACAGCCCCACTCATTATTACGTGAGTGTCACGAGCGGAGACCTTCACAGGCCGGAGCCTTTCTTCAGGTGTAGAACTTCCGGAGGTGCTGGATGTTCCAGGCGTTCTGGATGGGGACCTGTAGGATCGAAAGTATGTCTAGAGGGGGGGGGGTGATTAGACTACTTGACCAATTAAAACTTATCCTTTTCCCAATTTTAGTCTTTGGCAGATTTTAGCTAACTTAGCACAAGTCAAGCAATCTTAACACAATTCAAGCAAGCTTGCAAAGAGTATATGAGTAGCGGAAAGTAAAGCATGCAACTTGCAAGAATGTAAAGGGAAGGGTTTGGAGAATTCAAACGCAATTGAAGACACGGATGTTTTTGTCGTGGTTCCGATAGGTGGTGCTATCGTACATCCACGCTGATGGAGACTTCAACCCACGAAGGGTAACGGTTGCGCGAGTCCATGGAGGGCTCCACCCATGAATGGTCCATGAACAAGCAACCTTGTCTATCCCACCATGGCTGTCGCCCACGAAGGACTTGCCTCACTAGCGGTAGATCTTCACGAAGTAGGCGATCTCCTTGCCCTTACAAACTCCTTGGTTCAACTCCACAATTTTGTCGGAGGCTCCCAAGTGACACCTAGCCAATCTAGGAGACACCACTCTCCAAGAAGTAACAAATGGTGTGTTGATGATGAACTTCTTGCTCTTGTGCTTCAAATGATAGTCTACCCAACACTCAACTCTCTCTCACAGGATTTGGATTTGGTGGAAAGAAGATTTGAGTGGAAAGCAACTTGGGGAAGGCTAGAGATCAAGATTCATATGGTAGGAATGGAATATCCTGGTATCAACACAAGTGTAGGTGGTTCTCTCTCAGAAAATGTATGCTGGAAGTGTAGGTTCGTTCTGATGGATCTCTCCATGAATGAAGAGGAGGTGGAGGGGTATATATAGCCTCCACACAAAAACTAACCGTTACACACAACTTGCCAATCTCGGTGGGACCGAATTGAGAAACTCGGTCGGACCGATTCAGCATATCTAGTGACCGTTAGGATTTTCAGTGGAACCGACATGCAACTCGGTAGGACCGATATGGTTAGGGTTAGGGCATAACGTAATCTCGGTGAGACCGATTACACAAACTCTGTGAGACCGATTTTGGTAATAAGCTAACTAGAGAGTTGGTCAGGTAAACTCGATGGGACCAGTTCGCTCATTTTGGTGAGACCGAAATGTTACGAAAAGGAAACAGGAAGTTTACATTGCAATCTCGGTGGGACCGATCGCTCATCTCGGTGGTACCGAAACGTTACGAAGGGAAACAGAGAGATTACAATCCCATCTTGGTGAGACCGAGATCCCTATCGGTGAGACCGATTTGCCTAGGGTTTGTGGCAGTGGCTATGACATCTGAACTCGGTGGCGCCGGATATAAAGAATCGGTAGGGCCGAGTTTGACTATTGGTTTAGGTCATATGTGGATGTGGGAAAGTAGTTGAGGGCTTTGGAGCATATCACTAAGCACTTTGAAGCAATAACCTCATTAAGCAACACCTCATCCCTCCTTGATAGTATTGGCTTTTCCTATAGACTCAATGTGATCTTGGATCACTAAAATTTAAAATGTAGAGTCTTGAGCTTTGAGCTTGAGCCAATCCTTTTGTCCTTAGTATTTTGAGGGGTCCACTTTTCTCATCCATGCCATGCCATTCATTGAGCTTTTCCTAAAATATTTATCTTGGAATAATGTTAGCTTAATGAGCTATATGTTGTTAGGAATTACCAAAACCACCTAGGGATAGTTGCACTTTCAATCTCCCCCTTTTTGGTAATTGATGACAACATACAGATCAAAGCTTCGACAAATGATAATAAGAGTGAAAGACATTATCGCTTTGTGAAGTATGTGAAAAGCAAGAGCTCCCCCTACATTTGTGCATAGATTAAGATTTGCTTTGGACTGCAAATGCACAAAGAGTTAGGCTCATGGGTTACTCTTCCATGTCACATACATCTTGGTGGAGCGCTCAAAATGATAATAATTGAATACATGCACTCATCACCAAGCAAAGTGAATGATCATATAGGGATAAAAGGATAATGTCATCCAACAAGCATTAAAGTAGCATATGATCAAACACATGATCATCCAAGTGTCACACAGACATAAGGTATCTCAAACAAGCAAAAGCAAACAAAGTTAAACCACCAAAACAAGAGAGAATAAAAGCAAACACTCTCTCTCGAAGCCTATGATCTATACATTTTTCTCCCCCTTTGGCAACAAGTTACCAAAAAGTTCATAGAAAATGTATAGCACTAAATCGTCGCTCAGGCTTGGTCTTCAGGTGGTGGTGTAGAGATGGCTCCTTGGACGAAGACTTCAGTAGATGTGGATGGAGCTGGTGGAGTAGGTGCTGGAGCTGGTGGCATTGAGGCTGTAGCTGGTGCAGATGAAGTTGCTCTTGTGTCTGTCACTGGCACAACAACTTATCTCTGAGCTCTAGGCACTCTGGCAAAAGCATCAGTAGTTGTCTTGCCCTTCCTCTCCTGCATATCATCCTGGAGTTGCTGAACAACAGACTGGATCTCAGTTACCTTCACATCCAAGTCATAGAACTTCTGCTCCATGATCCTCTCCAGGCTCTCCTGGTTTTGAGTTAGGGTGGCCAACCCCTTCTCAATCCTTAGAGTTCATGCAATCAAGTAGCCAAGCTGATCTTGCTTGCTCTTCAGGAAGTACTCAGATGCCTCATCCATTGTTGGCATTTTGGCAGCCTTCTCAGTCCTTGCCTTCTCCTTCTTTGCTTGTGCTTGCACAGAAGATGGTTCATCTTCATCCATAACCACTTGGTTGTCCTCAAAATCTGGATAGATAGGCATGTGATCCTTGTCCAACAAGTATGTGCCAGTGCCCATCTTGGAGTTAATCAGCTCCTGGATCTGTGGGGCATACCCACCACTTCTCTTTTGGTCAGCAGCTGTCCTCTTGATAGTTTCAACTATAAGGCTCATGACCTTGAACTTTTGTGGCACATCAAATAAGTGTAGCAGATTGATTGCATGGCCTCTGATCATATTGTGATCAACTCACTTGGGCAAAAGAGTGTGCCTGGGGATCCAGTTGATGGTCGGCAGTCCTGACATAAGGTAATGTACTGATCCAAACTTGTGTGTTTCAACAGCAGCCTCTGGGATCTCCTTGTACATATGTGCCATAGTGTTGTGATCCATCTTCTTCTTGGCATAGACATCCAAGTCATCCTCTTTCTCCTTAGGTGCATTGATCAGATTAGCCCATTCTTCAATTGATGATTGGTACTTAGTACCTTCAGACATCCATACTATCCTGCCATCTGCATAGAAGTGTGATGTGGAGTAGAATTGGATTATTAGCTCATCATTCCACTTTGTGAGCTTCTGCCCAACAAAGTCTGCCACTCCACAAGCACTGAAGCTGTCATACACATCAGGATAGTGTTCTTCATTCTCCTTGATGTATTTCCAGTTCACCCATCTCATGTCACACACTATTGGCTTCTTGTCCAGCAGCACTGTCTCATAGAAATCCTGCTGTTCCTTTGTATGGAACCTATAGTCCACATCAGTTCTCCTCCTGACTGCATAAGGATCAGTCAACCTCCACTGTCTGAGGCCTGCATCCTTTCTCAGCTTCATGTTCTCAGCTACAGGATGAGCATCATTATGATCTAGAATATTAGGCTTCAATTTTCTCAAGACATGCTCTTCATCATCTTCCTCTTTAGCAACAGCTTCATGCACTGGGGCCTTGTTCTTCTCAGCAGCTGATATGTTCTTGATATTCCTCTTAGGTGCAGTCTTGGGCTTGGAAGCAGCCTTGGGTGCTTCTTTGGGCTTTGATGAAGCAGCCCCTGACCTGATGGCATCACCCATAAGCTTCTGAGCTTTAGGTGCTGGTGCAGCAACCTCTTCTTCTTCCTCTTCCATCATGGAAGGCTTTCCAACAACCCTGGCCATAGTCTTCATCCTCAGATTCTGAGGTTCTTTTCTTTCTGGCCCTGGTGGCAGCTTTGGGTAAGTTGCTTGGGGTGCTCCTGCTGCCATCATCATAGCTTCTAGAGGGACTAGTGCCCTCACTCACCTGAACCTGCTCCTCTTCCCTGTTCTGGCTGTCACTTTGATCAGACATATTGCAAACACTGACAGCAGACCCTGTGAATAGATATAGATGAGATAGAGTGGATGAGCATCACAAAATACAGAGGTTTTTGCAAAAGAATGAGTCAAAAACTTAGTTTTAGTTTTCCATAGAAAGCATTTCGGATCTACCGATTTGTAAACTCGGTGATACCAAAGCAGCTTTTGGAACCTAAACTAGTGAACTCGGTCAGACCGAGTCACAGTTCGGTGGCACCGAGACTGCTAGGGTTTCACAAAGTCCTGAACTCGGTCACACCGATTTGCAATTCTCGGTCAGACCGAGAATTACATGTGCAATGGCCTCAGCCAAATCGGTGGTACCAAGTTCTACAGCTCGGTTGGTCCGAGATGGTTTCGGCAGAAACCTAACCCTAAATTTTCAATCCGAACCTAATCTACGGAGTGTTTTGACTAGATAAGATAGTTTCAATCATGGCAAGATTCATGGCGAACAAAATGTGCTAGGAATCAGATAGGGATAGCACACTGATCAAGTCTATACCCTAGTTCGGCGATGGACTCGCTACGGCGGCAATGGCGGAGATGATTCCCGTTGACGGCAGCGGAGACCAGCGGCGGGAGGCAGCTGGCGACGAGGAGGACGATCCGGAGACCCTGGAGGGAGAGCGGGATGAGCGCGGGCGAAAGAGTTCGGAGAAAATTTCCAAAGTTTTGCCCGTGGGTATATATAGCCGACCCTGTCGGTGTGACCGAGTGGAACAACTCGGTGGCACCGAGATGCATAACTGCTAGCAGTTACAGCAACTCGGTGTGACCGAAAAGTTCAAATCGGTTGCACCAAGATTGAAAACCTAGATCGACTTAGTGATCTCGGTATGACCTAAATGGAAGAATAGGTCAGACCAAAACGCACAAAGAAGTTTTGGAAGTTTAAGTCTATGACGAATCAGGGACTCTGAGTGCTCCTCACACAGAGTGGTTCGAATCTGACTTGATCAAATTTTGTGATGTAGCATGAATAGAGTTTGAGACAAGAAAAGCATAGATAGCTAGAGAATGTTCTTAGGCATTCTTGTCCATCCACTTGGCAAAAGAAAAATAAACCAATCAAAACAACAAGTGGATGTCCTCGAATGAGTAAAATATGCAACCAACATGCTCACACAATAAAATGGCAAATGAAATATGTGGCAAAGCATGCACAACCAATTCTAGCATCTATCAAACAATTGGCAATGACTAGATCATCTATATATGAATATACTGACTTAGGAGTCAAATCAGAACATTTGATCATAGGTCATACTCATCGTTTAAGCTCAAGTGGGGTTACCACTTTTTACATAATGCATTGATGTGTTCACACCATTAGAGTTGCTTTAACTCAATTCTTAGAGTAAAGCTCCCCCTAGATGTGAGATCCCCCCTTAGAGGGATGAACTAACCTTGGGTTTTGTCGATGATGACTTCATGTAGGTGTTGAAGATGTGGATGCTCAATGTTGATGTAGATCATGTGGAGCAATCCTTTGGAGTGAGTTGCACTTTCAATACCTACACGGGTTAGTCCCACAAGGAACAAACAAGGATATCCATAGACATAGAGTGATGCACACACAAGATGATGTCTATGAAAGCTTTAGGTTACCTTGTCCCTTGTCATACCAACAAGAGGGTTTGTGACTCCTTGAACTAGTGCAAGATGTGGAAGTTGATTGCACTTGTTATTGCCAAAATGATATGAGTGAAATATGTTGGCAGAGTCACCCTCAAGAACTCTCTAGTTCTTCTTCTTCGGGATCTACACCATGTTGATGGGAATCCTTGAAGTTGTAGTCGTACTTGATGAAGTAGAGCTTGATGTAGTCTTGGGAACCCACTTGACCAAGGCCTTAGGAGCTTCTTCAAATGCATCAATCTCCTCTTGAAGCTTGTCCTTGCCTTTTTGCTTGTGGTCTTGTGGTGGAAGATCATCTTGAGCTTGTGTCCCTTTGAAGGAAGTAGGATCATACTTCTCTTGTTGAGGAACAAACTTCGTCTAGGGGTATTGATCTTCTTCCCACTCAACTCCATTGGCATTGAACTTACATTCAAAACCAACACCTTGGTTCTTCCGGTGCCTTCCTTGCTTGAGTACAATTTCCTCGAATTGCTTACTCTCGGCAAGGCTCTTGTAAACACCTTTCTCTATAATTCCCTTCAATAAGCTATTTTCTTGATCAAGTGTAACTTGGCTAAGAGAATCATTAGTGGAATCAAGAGAACTACTAGAAGCAACAACATTGGATTTAGCATGATTATTGTTACTACTAGAGGAAGAATCCTTCTTGTTCTTGTTACTAGACTTGACTTGAGGCATGTAAGTAGATAAGAGTAAACGCTTGGCAATGTAAGAAGAACTTTTCTTACGAAGTTCATCATTGATTGCCTTTAAGAACTCATGCTCTTGCTCAAGGTTGAGCTTTTCAAAGCGTAACTTCTCATGAGTCCTTAAAAGTTCTCGATGATCTTCTAAGATAGTTTCATGAGCTAACTTAAGAGTGTTTAGTTCTTTAGTTAGAAGCTCAATCATCTCCTTATCATTGTCATTCGTTTTATCTTGATTAGCATGATTAATTGATGTTTCATCATAGTATTCATCACTAGAGTTGTCAACAAGTAAATCATCATCACCTAACAAGTCATCTTCATCACTATTGAAATCAACATACTCGGGGTGTGATACCTTTGGGCCTTTAGCCATGAAGCATCTTCCAAGTCCTTCATTTGGTGAATCAAATATGTCGTAGGAGTTGGTTGACACAAGTGCTCGACCGGCAACACCTTCATCTTGAGTATATCCGGAGTCGGAGTGATAGCTTCTCTCGGAGTGATTGTCGGAGTCGGAGCCGGATACCCATTCACCAACATGAGCTTGATGTCTTTGTTTTGTGTAGCTCCTTGATGACTTGTCCTTCCTTTCCGAATCCTTGCTTCTCCGGGATGTTCTTCGTTCATAACGATCATCTCTACTCCTTCTCTCTCTTGGTGGTGATTCTTCTCTTCTACTTCTCCTCTTAGGTGATTCTTCTCTTCTTTTGTAGGGTGCCATACACTCATTGGAATAGTGTTTGGGTCTTCCACAATTGTAGCAATTACGCTCTCGACTAGAAGATATTTTGTCATTATAGGACCTTGACTTGGAGCTTCTTTCTTTGCTTCTACTCTTGTAGAATTTGTTGAAGTTCTTCACCATTAAGCTCAATTCTTCATTGAAGGTTTGTTTCTCACTTGATGATGTGGGAGCTTCACATGAGGCTTTGTAAGCACCACTTGACTTGTTGTGGAGCTCCTCCTTATCCTTGAGTGACATCTCATGAGCAACAATTCTTACAACGACTTCCGTTGGCTTGAGATCTTTGTAATTGGGCATCATTTGGATCAATGTGCACACGGTATCATATTTTCCGTCCAAAGCTCTTAGGATCTTCTTGATGATGAATTTGTCGGTCATCTCTTCACTTCCTAAGCCGGCAATCTCATTTGTGATAAGAGCAAGCCTAGAGTACATTTCAGCGACACCTTCACCATCCTTCATTTTGAACTTGTCAAGTTGACTTTGAAACACATCCAACTTGGATTCCTTGACGGAGTCGGTACGTTCATGCATATCAATCAAAGTGTCCCAAATTTCCTTTGCATTCTCAAGACGGCTGATTTTGTTGAATTCTTCGGGGCACAAGCCGTTGAAGAGGATATCACAAGCTTGAGCGTTGTATTGCATCATCTTCAACTCTTCCGCGCTAGCTTCACGGTCGGCTCTCTCCCATCAAAGAATTCACCTTGCAAGCCAATACACACAATAGCCCAAGCGGCGGGGTTATGTCCAAGAATATGCATTTTCATCTTATGCTTCCAACTAGCAAAATTAGTACCATCAAAGTAAGGACCTCTACGGTGATAATTTCCCTCGCTAGACGCCATACTCTCCTAGGTTGTGAAACCAAGGCTATGACCACCAAAAGCTATGGAAATCAAAGAAAATGGAGACCAAAGCTCTGATACCACTTGTAGGATCGAAAGTATGTCTAGAGGGGGGGGGTGATTAGACTACTTGACCAATTAAAACTTATCCTTTTCCCAATTTTAGTCTTTGGCAGATTTTAGCTAACTTAGAACAAGTCAAGCAATCTTAACACAATTCAAGAAAGCTTGCAAAGAGTATATGAGCAGCAGAAAGTAAAGCATGCAACTTGCAAGAATGTAAAGGGAAGGGTTTGGAGAATTCAAACACAATTGGAGGCACGGATGTTTTTGTTGTGGTTCCTATAGGTGGTGCTATGTACATCCACGTTGATGGAGACTTCAACCCACGAAGGGTAATGGTTGCGCGAGTCCACGGCGGGCTCCACCCACGAAGGGTCCACGAACAAGCAACCTTGTCTATCCCACCATGGCCGTCTCCCACGAAGGACTTGCCTCACTAGCGGTAGATCTTCACGAAGTAGGCGATCTCCTTGCCCTTACAAACTCCTTGGTTCAACTCCACAATCTTTTTGGAGGCTCCCAAGTGACACCTAGCCAATCTAGGAGACACCACTCTCCAAGAAGTAACAAATGGTGTGTTGATGATGAACTCCTTGCTCTTGTGCTTCAAATGATAGTCGCTCCAACACTCAACTCTCTCTCACAGGATTTGGATTTGGTGGAAAGAAGATTTGAGTGGAAAGCAACTTGGGGAAGGCTAGAGATCAAGATTCATACGGTAGGAATGGAATATCTTGGTCTCAACACAAGTGTAGGTGGTTCTCTCTCAGAAAATGTATGCTGGAAGTGTAGGTTCGTTTTGATGGATCTCTCCATGAATGAAGAGGAGGTGGAGGGGTATATATAGCCTCCACACAAAAACTAACCGTTACACACAACTTGCCAATCTCGGTGGGACCAAATTGAGAAACTCGGTCGGACCGATTCAGCAAATCTAGTGATCGTTAGGATTTTCGAAGGGACAGACATGCAACTCGGTAGGACCGATATGGTTAGGGTTAGGGCATAACGTAATCTCGGTGAGACCGATTACACAAACTCGGTGAGACTGATTTTGGTAATAAGCTAACCAGAGAGTTGGTCAGGTAAACTTGGTGGGACCGGTTCGCTCATTTTGGTGAGACCGAAATGTTACGAAAAGGAAACAGGGAGTTTACATTGCAATCTCGGTGGGATCGATCGCTCATCTCGGTGGTACCGAAATGTTACGAAGGGAAACAGAGAGATTACAATCCCATCTCGGTGAGACCGAGATCCCTATCGGTGAGACCGATTTGCCTAGGGTTTGTGGCAGTGGCTATGACATCTGAACTCGGTGGCGTTGGATAGAAAGAATCGATAGGGCCGAGTTTGACTATTGGTTTAGGTCATATGTGGATGTGGGAAAGTAGTTGAGGGCTTTGGAGCATATCACTAAGCACTTTGAAGCAAGAACCTCATTAAGCAACACCTCATCCCTCCTTGATAGTATTGGCTTTTCCTATAGACTCAATGTGATTTTGGATCACTAAAATATAAAATGTAGAGTCTTGAGCTTTGAGCTTGAGCCAATCCTTTTGTCCTTAGTATTTTGAGGGGTCCACTTTTCTCATCCATGCCATGCCATTCATTGAGTTTTTCTTGAAATATTTATCTTGGAATAATGTTAGCTCAATGAGCTATATGTTGTTAGGAATTACCAAAACCACCTAGGGATAGTTGCACTTTCAGGACCCCATCCCGTGTTTCCAGGCGCGCGGCGCCAAGCCTGGAGACACGGGCAATCCTAAACGGGCCCTCCCACATGGGAGAGAGCTTGTGTAGCCCTTCCCTGGAGAGCACCCGCCTTACGATGAGGTCGCCCACCTCCAACGTCTTGGAGCGGATGCTGCGGTAGTGATACTGCCGCAGCGCCTGCTGGTATCTTGCCGCCCAGAGCGAGGCTTGATGGCGGCATTCCTCCCCCAGCACGAGATCCATCCCCCGCGTGGCGTCCTGCCGCATCTTGTCGAACGCCAGGAACCGCGTGGAGCGATGCTTGATCTCATGTGGGAGAACTGCTTCTACTCCGTAGACGAGGAAGAACGGTGTTTCTCCCGTTAGCTTGGTCACGGTGGTGCAGATGGACCACAACACAGACTGTAGTTCGTCGAGCCAGCCCCTGCGGCAGGCCTCGAACTTCTTCTTGAAGGTTCTTGTCTTGAGGCCCCTTAGGACTTCAACATTGGCCTGCTCGGCCTGGCCGTTGCTCTGGGGGTGTATCACTAAGGCGTAGCATATCTGCGTTCCAAGGTTAGCATAATATGTTTTGAAAAGGTTGCTAGTGAACTGCGAGCCGTTGTCGGTGATGATGCGGTTAGGGACCCCAAACCGGCTCACGATTCCCTTGATGAACTTGACGGCCGATCTGGCTGGGATGGTGTGAACGGCTTCTACCTCCGCCCTCTTGGTGAATTTGTCGATGGCGACGTAGAGGTAACGGTAGCCCCCTGGCGCTCGAGGGAACGGCCCCAAGATGTCCAGCCCCCAGACCGCGAACAACCATGTGAGCAGGATTGTCTGGAGGCCCTGCACGGGCTGGTGGATTTGCTTGGCGTGGAACTGGCATGCTTCACGGGAGCGCACCAGCTCTGTGGCGTCGCTGAGCGTGATGGGACAGTAGAAGCCATTGCGGAACTCCTTGCCCACTAGAGTGCGTGATGAGGAAGGATGCCCGCAGTCCCCACCATGTATGTCCGCCAGCAGCTCAAGCCCCTGTTCCCTGGAGATGCATCGCAACAAAATGTCATTAGGCCTCTTGCGATATTACTCACCATCCTAGATTCAGTACGCGGTGGCTTGACGTGCCACGTGCTCGGCGTCCTCCTCCTTCTTTGGCAAGGTCCCTTGAAGCAGGTATGCCTTGAACTCTTCGGTCCAGCACCCCTCCTGAGGCTCAAGTGCAAGTAGCAGACGGGCCCCCGTGGGGTGGCCACACGCTGCGCCCGTCTCAAGCGCCTGAGGCAGGTACTCCTGAGGCAGTGCTGGAGTCATGGTGGGGGGAGCCGCAAACAGCTTGAAGAGCCGCTCCTCAAACACCCCTGGCTCCCGAGGGAGCCTACGAGAGGCTCTCTTGGCGATATCATCCGCCTCCTTGTTCGTCCCTCGCGGCACGTGCTGCAGCTCCAAGCCCATGAACTGCTTCTCCATCTTGCGCACCTCTTCTAGGTATGCCTCCATGTGGTCATCCTTGGGCGTGTATTCCTTGTTAGAGAAGTTGATGAGGAGCTGAGAATCGCCCTTGATGGTGAGGCGCTTCACCCCCAGTGCCGCCGCGGCCCTGAGACCGGCGAGCAAGCCTTCGAATTCTGCAATGTTGTTGGAGACCTTCTCGCCCCGCTGGAAGCAGAGTTGCACCGCATAGTAGAGGTTGTCCTTGGAGGGTGAGATGAGGACGGCCCTGGCTCCTGCACCTTGCCGCGCGAATGCTCCATCAAAGTACATGATCCACCCATCCGGTTCCTCGTCTCCTGGTAAGAGGGAGCGATCCTCGCTCGCCTCGTAGTTGGGGGCGTCAGTGCATTCAGACACGAAGTCTGCGGGGACTTCACCCTTGATGACCCTGGTGGTGCTGAACTCGAGAAGGAACGCCTGAAGCTCGATGTTCCATTCTGCAACTCGTCCGATGGCGTTCAGGCTCCGGAGCACCCTCTCCAATGGGTATGCCGAAATGACCTTGATGGGGTGGCCTTGGAAGTAGTGGCACAACTTTCTGGAGGGGACAAGGAGTGCGAGCAAGAGTTTCTGAGGCATGGGGTAGCGCGCCCGTGCCTCCCTCAGCACCATGCTGACGAAGTAGACGGGGTGCTCGATGAGGGGAGAGTCACCAGTGGAGTCTTGCTCTTCCTGAGGGCGCCGGTCTTCTATGGCTTCGCGAGGTCCATCCTTAGGAGCCCTCCAGCTATGGGGTCAATGGCAGCCTCCGGAGGGACATTGACCACCTGGCCGTCCGAGGCCCCAGGCGCATTGTCGTGAGGAAGCTCTGTCTTGCTTGATGGTCGAGCGCTCTACCAAGGGTCCTTGGACGGGCTCCTTCCTTAGCGCCACCAGGGCGGCACTGGTTGAATGAGGGGTGGCTGCCAGATAGAGCACCAAGGGCTCGAGAGGGCGCGTCGCCACCATCACCGGCGGGCTGGTTAGGTATCTCTTGAGGCCTTGAAAGGCTGCGTCTACCTCCCGGGTCCACTCGAATGGCTCCTTCCTTGTCACCAGCTTGAAGAATGGGAGGGCGCGCTCCCCCAGCTTGGAGATGAAGCACCCAAGCGAGGTTACACAGCTTGCCAGCTTCTGCATCTCCTTCAGGGTCTGCGGGGGGCTCATGTCCTCTATTGCCTTGACCATCTCCGGATTGGCCTCGATCCCTCTATGTGACACCAGGAAGCCCAGCAGCTTACCAAAGGGAACCCTGAACACACACTTCTCGGGATTGAGCCGGAGGTCCACCTTGCGCAGGCTAGCAAATGTCTCTTCAAGATCTGCTATCGGGGTCCTGGCCTCCCGAGACTTCACCACTATATCATCAACATAGGCCTTTGTGTTTCTCCCGAGCAGCGAGCCCAGGGCAATATGCATCAGTCGCTGGAAGGTAGCCCCGGTGTTATGCAGCCCAAAGGGCATGCAGGTGTAACAGTACACCCCGCAGGGGGTCAGGAATGCCGTCTTCTCCACATCTTGCACAACCATCTTGATCTGGTGATAGCCCAAGAAGGCATCCAAAAAGCACAACAGGCCACACTCGACAGTGGAGTCCATGATCTGATCAATGCAAGGGAGAGGGAAGGGATCTTGCAGGCATGCCTTGTTGAGGTTGGTGAAGTCGACACACATGCGCTCCTTCACTCCTTTGTTGGGGACGACGACGGGATTCGCCAGCCACTCCGGGTATCGTACTTCGCTGATGACCCCTATGGCTTGCTGCTTGCGGGTTTCTTGGACGATGAAGGCCTGATTCTCGGTGGACTAACGACGAGCCTTCTGCTTCACTGGTGGCACGTTTGGGCATACCTTCAGGTGGTGCTCGATTATTCCCCTCGGGACCCCAGCCAGGTCTTTGGGCTCCCAAGCGAATACATCCTTGTTGGCGCACAGGAACTTGACCAATGCTTTCTATTGGTCCTGAGGGAGGCTAGCCCCTATGGTGAAGGCAGCGCTGGTTGTTCCCTCCTCAGTGACCATCACTTGCTTCGTCTCGGCTCAGTCTTGGGAGAACAACTCCTTCTTCTTGGCCAGCGCCGCTTTCGGGGCCTCCTGACCCCTCTTCTCATCGGGCAGCATGGATGCCGCTGACTTGAAGGCGAGCTTGAGGTCCTGTAGTGCATCTTTGGTGTCCCCTGCCACCGTGAGGACACAGTTGCTGCCAAGCATCTTCATAAGTTTGTATGCTGGGTGAGTCGCCGCCACAAACTGGGCCAAGGCCGGGTACCCTAGGATGACGTTATATGGCAGGTCGATCCTGGCGATGTCGAAGTCGATGAGCTTGATGCGGTAGTTGTCACGGGTCCTGAAGGTGATAGGGAGGAGGATCTGCCCGAGGGGGCTGGTGGAGCCGCCGCCGACCCCGGAGAAGGGCTTCGTGGGGCAGAGCCGGCTGGGTGGCATGTGCAGCAGGCCGAATGCCTGCACGGAGAGCACGTTGAGGCCTTCTTCACCGTTGATGAGGGTCCTGGTGACCGCCACTTTGTAGACGGTGGGGGTGCAAAGCATCGGAAGCGCGCCTGCTCCTGTCGTGGCGGCTGGATGATCCTCAGGGCCGAAGGCGAGATCAGCCTTAGGCACCGCCCAGCCCGGGGGAGCTCCCGAGCCCGCCTGGGCGACACTTACTTGTCAGTAGAACTGCTTGATGTGGCGGTCGTAAGGTGGTGCCTGCGAGCCGCCTAGGAGAG
>NC_041385.1:378434028-378584708 GCF_002162155.2 Triticum dicoccoides | reverse complement strand
GGGTGAGGAAGAGGTCGCGCAGCTCCTCCCAGGAGGCCACCGAGGACGCTGGCAGATTGAGCAACCAGGCGCGCGGTGCACCTACGAGGGCCATGGGGAGCCAGTTGGCCTTCACCTTGTCATCTCCGCCGGCACCCAAACTGCTTCTTCGTACGCATGGAGGAAGGTGGCCGGATCCACCGCGCCGTCGTAGCATGGCAGTATATCCGGTCTGAACTTGGGTGGCCATTCCACCCGCCGCAGGGAGAGGGTGAAACAACGGAGGCCCGACGCTTCTTCGGAAGCGCGCGTCGGATGAGTGGATGGAGGTGCGCCCGCCATCGGAGCTGGCGGCGTGATCTAGCGGATGGGGCAGAAGATCCCCGACGCACCCCTACCCGGCGCGCAAAATGTCGGATTACATGTTCCACAAACCCTTGAGAGGTTCGAACTCTGGGGTGCATGCGGAGATCTCAACCTACCTAGCCTGCCTACTCGCAGTCCTCCTAATCCTAGCACGTCGAGCTCGAAGAGACAAAGAGACACATCAGTTTATCCTGGTTCGGGCCACCTTGCGGTGTAATACACTACTCCAGCGTTTTGGTGGATTGCCATGGAGGGCTGAGGATGAACTAGTATAGTGGATGAACTGGCCTCAGGAGGTGAGGTGTTCTTGAGCTCAAGAGAGCTGGTGGGATGTGAATTAGTTGCCCCTCTATGGTGGTTGCTAAATCCTATTTATAGTGGCCTTGGTCCTCTTCCCAAATGTTGGCGGGAAGGGATCCCACAATGGCCAGATTTGAAAGGGGACAAGTAGTACAACTTATCCCGATAAAAGTAGTCTTTGCCTACAAAAAGCCTCTGGCCGTGACGCCGCGGTGGGCTCGGCGATGACCTCCGTCCTGCCGTCCTGGTGGTCTTTGTCTTGTTGCACCGAAATGGAAACCTATGGCTGATTCCTCGAGACTTCGCGCCTACGGCTTGCCTGCCTTACACCAAAGAGGAAACTGGCGCTCTGCCCCCGCTGGCGCTCACCTGGCGCCCACCTGGCCTTGGTCGTCATGGCTCACGTCAGCTGAGCCTCGTGAGGTACACCTTGCATAGAACTCTCCGCCCCTTGGGAGCCAGCCTGAGGAGGCCGATCCCCTCGGGAGTCTTGGCGTCGTCTGCCTCGCGAGGGTCTTGAGCTGTTGATGTTGAAGTTGGGCCATTCCAGGCCGTTGATGGAGCCACGTGGTGGGCCTTAGGCAGGCAGGGCTGGATACCCCCATATCCAGAACACCGACACCTGTTTTGGTGGATTGATGGTGGGATGGTGGTGAAAAAATGCAGCGCCCTCGGCCCTGTAGGGTCGCCTTGGGACGAGAACGAATATGCCCGTATGAGTGTACAAGGGTCTGAATCCTCTCTATGGTTGCCACGGGCCTCCTTTTATAGATCAAGGGGTCACCACAATGGCAAATCAGTCATTACGCATGAATTAGATAGCGAACAGTGCTATCATACCTAACTCTGCAGGCAGACAGAGCGCATTAAATGCATCACTCAGTGCCACATCACAGCTTGCCCAGCAGGCCCCACCGGGTTGATTCACCAGCTTGTCACCTGCTTGCTTGACACATCGCAGGACGAGTGTCACTTGTTGGTATTTTCTGTAGAAAGTGGCTGCCATGTGGCATATAACAACCATTTATTCACCTTAGAGCTTGACACCGCACTGATCGACGATGTACGTCGTGGTGAGGTGGGGCGGTGAGGTGGCTTGTCTTTGCTGGTCCCAGTAGGCCTGCCGAGATGATTCGGGGAAGTCTTGCTTCCGGGTGTAACCTTGGCTTCGCCAGGATCGCCTGCCCGACAGGGGAGGTTTTTTCCCTTAGCAGTATCTTGCCCCTCTGGCTAGCCTTGGTCTTCTTGATCCTACTTGAATCCTTTGAGGGAGTCGATCCATCTCGCTTGAGTTGATCATGGTGTTGTGAACTTGTCCTCATGCCTGTGCACAGTCCGGGCAGCGGACCCAGAGTCTGTTGCACCGACAGAAGCCCCCGGGCCTGGCACGATCACACCGCTGGGTGTCATCAGGACATGACCTAATTAGTGCACAGGCAGGAGTGCTCAGCTTCGCCTCTTGAGGTCTTCTTTGCTTCTTCATTATCTTGAGTCTGGGTCGGTTTCCGGTTTTCCCGCATGTCGTGCTGAATGCTACGGAGAAAACCAGATCGTGGCTTCCGGACTACCCACGCCCCACGAGCACGGGACAAAAATGGACATCCCACTTTCCCTTTGCCCCTTGGGGTGTCCGCCATGTGTCTCGCATGCACTGCATTGGGTAGGTGGTGGATGAAGAGAGCGCAGAAATGGGTGCCATGGCAGAAGACCGGGCGCCACTGATTGGCGCAGAAGGTCGACCCCGATTCCCTGGGCCGTTGCAGGCGCAGGGAAGCCATATTGGAGGAGCGGGGTGGTTGCCTTATGTACGAAAGGCCAACCCCCGGCCTCATCCCGCTATAGAAGGAGATAGGAGCAATGGTTTAATTCACACACCTTGCATCTTCCCTTCTTCAAATTCTTTTTCGTTCGCCATGACGAGAGGGAGAGGGCGCGGTGGCGCCCTAGTGCCAGCAAAGAGAGCCTCTGCTCGGCAGCGTCTTCCTCCTCCTTCTGAGAGTGTGGGGGCGGAACCCGCTGCGAGAGGAGGAGGGATGGGACAAGGTCGAGGCCGTCGGGGCGCCTGGGGAGGAGGAGGACGAGGCGGCGCCTAGATCGCGCCTCCGCCAGACGCCCCTCCTCCGTTGGAAGGCCACGCGGAGACCAACCTTTGGAGTTCGTCATCAGGATGTACAAGCCCCCACACGGACGCCTCCGTTTTCCCACTCCCTTTGTGAGGGTGATGGAACTTGAGCAAACCGTGCGTGTTGAAGCTGCACATGAGGGGCTGCGGGAACAACAATATTCGTGTTGACGTAGACTTCCATGCCCCTCACATTATTTACTTTTGCCATGGCTGGAAGACCTTTGCTTGCACTCATAGCTTGTCGAAAGGGCATGTCCTCCATTTTAAGTTAATGGAGGACAGATTCCTCTCTGTCAAGGTGTTTGGGAGATCGGGTGCTCGCTTAGGGTGTTGTTCAGAGAGCTCGACCGACGACGAAAGCTCCTCCTTTAGCGAAAGCAACGAGGAGGACAATGACAACAATGACAACGCCAGCGAAGACAACTTCGACTCTGGCTGACCACCGCCCGCACCACCTTCATCATGGGGCAACACCATCATCCGCACCTGCGTTTTTTCCCCGACAAGGTGATTGCCGGTAAGTTGGATGAAGAGGTTGTGATGGTGCTCCCCGGCTTCTTCCAGCTGGACCCCGACCGCGGGCTGCAGCTCTGTTAGCCCTGCCGCGTCGTGCTGGCCCTGGTGGCGGTGGTTGGGAGGTAGTCTCCGCCATGCTCTCCATCATCACCTTCGTCGGTGTTCTCCCTTCACCGCTAGGCTACCTTTCCTGGAGCCCGATAGGGTTGGCCTAGGCCCCCGCCCAGGCACTCCTTTTGCCCTCTTTGCCTTCACCTGCCATGCCTGGTGGGAGAGGGACAAGAAAGGTCATTACGAGGCACTTATCATTTTTCAATCTTAAACATGTAGGCACTTGCCAAATTTTAGTTCAAATAATGTAATCCCTTTAATCCATGTTTGTTTTCTGTAATGCTTGTACTTGTTTGAAGCATATTAATGAAAAAGGTAAACCTTGTCGGGGACTCGTGCATGTATATGGCCATGCAGAGGTGGAATGCCTCTATATTTAAAAATAAACAAGTTTCCCCGGTAGGCTATCCTTCCAGTACCCTCTATTTGGCTGCCAGGAAGACATGCTTGCCGGGCACAAATCGTAATAAGGAACCAGCCCCCCGCCAACTTTTCGTCATCAAAGGCCACTGCGACCATCTTGACCAAAGCAACATTCGAGTCGAAAGATGGGAGCACCTAAGTTTCAAAAAAAGTGTGAGGCTTTCCTACGCGCAAGATTAAACTTACAGAACATGTATGGATAAGAGATAGAACTTATCTGTTTTGCCTGCCGGAGGTTGCTGTGCTGGCTTGTCTCTTCATCTCTTCTTAGGAACATAATCCACGGCAGGACCCTGTAGGTTATGCAGATGAAAAATGATGCCAGATGCAATCCTAATCTATATGAGGATGCAATGCTCATGATATGCTTATGCATGCATGCAATTTGTTGGGGGGCCCAGCGCTTCGTTTATTTCTGTTGCTTAGGGTCTTCGCCTGGCTTTGTACAAGGGGTTACATGCAACTGAGGCAAGGCCTGTACAAATGGGTGGCTGGCGGGTAGGGCCCGACAGCCGCGCCTTACGGGTAGAACTTACAGAGATGCTCAATATTCCATGAGTTTTGCAATTTAATGCCATCTCCGGTCTCCAGACGGACTGCGCCAGGTCTGGTGACTCGTACTACCCGGTAAGGGCCTTCCCACTTCGGCGACAACTTGTTTGCACCCTTGGCAGACTGAACACGCCTAAGGACAAGGTCACCTTCATCAAAACACCGGGCATGAAACCTGCGGCTATGATAACGACACAGGGCCTGCTGATAGCGTGAAGCACGCATAACAGCCCGGAGACGGTTCTCCTCGAGTAGCACAACATCGTCACGCCGATGTTAATCTTGCGCTACTTCATCGTAGGCAACACTTGAGGGGACCCATAAATGAGTTTCGTGGGGATAACTGCTTCTGCCCCATAGACTAGGGAGAAGGGAGTCTGCCCGGTAGCTTGATTCGGTGTCGTTTTGAGGAACCAAAGAACTACCGGCAGCTCATCGATCCATCGCTTGCCGCACTTCTGCAGCTTATCAAATGTTCTTGTCTTGAGTCCGCGTAGCACTTTAGCACTCGCCCTCTCAGCTTGTCCATTGCTTCTGGGATGTGCAACAGAGGAAAATGAGATTTTGTTCCCAAGGGCATGAACATATTGCATGAAGGTGCGGCTCGTGAATTGGGTGCCGTTGTCAATGATGATCCGGGCAGGAACCCCGAAGCGGCACACCAAATCTTTTAAGAACTTGATAGCTGACTGAGCAATCACCTTTATCATGCCAGATACTTCTGGCCACTTTGTAAACTTATCGATTGCAACGAATAAAAATTCAAAGCCCCTGGCAGCTCGGGGGAAAGGGCCGAGGATATCGAGCCCCCAGACCAAAAACGACCATGACAAAGGGATTGTCTGAGGAGCTTGTGTAGGCAGATGCATGTTCTTGGAATGGAGCTAGCAGGCTTCACACTTGGTCACTAGCTCGGCCGCATCTTGGAGGGTTGTGGGCCAATAGAATCCTTGCCGGAATGCTTTCCCAACTAATGCCCTTGATCCATTGTGGGAGCCGCACATGCCTTTGTGTATCTCTGCCAGCAGTTCCTTTCCTTCTTCCCGGCAGATGCACTTCAATTTCACACCATTGGGCCTCCTTCTGCACAGAGTGTCATCGACAAACTGGTACACACTGGCCCTCCGGGCTACTCTTTCAGCTTCATCTTGCTCATCGGGAAGTTCTCCGGTTTGGAGGAAGTGGACTATATGCCTTGCCCAAGTTGGAGCCTAAGACTCTGCAACAAGGACTAACGTCACCTCCTCGCTTGTGGGGGTGTGTTCCTCGACCGTGGGGTCCAAAGGCCCGACAGGAGGGTGCAGCCCGACAAATGATGGGGAGTTGTTCCTGGCATGGTCCCTGCCAGGAGCCTCGAGGGGCTCTACCGGGAGAGGCTTACTGGAGTCCAACTTTCTCCTTTTCTGGGCCATTGTTGCTGGGGATACAGAGGTCTGAGTAAGGTGGAGAACAAAAGTTCTTGGTTCCACATGAAGCTTTTCCGCAGCTGAAAGGATCGAGAAGAGGTGTCTAGAGGGGGGGGTGGGTGGTTAGACCCTCAACAAATAAAGGTGGCAGTTTTTAAGTTTTTCAAGTTGAGGTGGTAGATTGACACAATTTTAAGCATAAATAATACAATTCAAGCAAGCATGCAAATATTATATGAGCAGCAGAAAGTAAAGCATTTAACTGGCAAGAAAGTAAAGGGATGGGATTGGAGTGTGCAAACGCAATTGGAGACACGGAGATTTTTGGCATGGTTCCGATAGGTGGTGCTATCGTACATCATGTTGGTGGAGACTTCAACCCATGAAGGGTAATGGTTGCGCGAGTCCACGGAGGGATCCTGTCAGGACCCCGACTAAATGCCACACCGATCTAGCATGTAACACCTCATATCACTTTGCGGCCTCATGCACGATATTCCCACGGTGTCGCCTTACCAGGCCCGGGACCGTTTGCGCATTTTGGCACATGTATATGATAGTGTCGCTAGCATCCATATGACAAGGAGCTCGGGCTGACATGGCTAGTCGTGAACCCAAAGTGGCACTAACTTACAGGGACATGCATACATGACCCAGCAACAAACGTGTCGGTCATCAGCGAGTGAATCCGGGCTGTAGCAACTGGGCTAGCAGGACTTCGGTAAACCGGGCTGTAGCAGGCTAACAGGACTCCGGTAGACACCGCGTGACATTTCCCCAAAGGGATTGACACATGAACGAAGAAGGACACATGCCGGCTAGCCTAAGTGTTCCGGAGCAGTAGCAAGCTACCAAGGCTCAGTGGAAGCACTAGGAGACATTTCCTAGTAAGAGAGGCTACCAAAGATAAACAACTAGATAGTCAGATCCCACACATACCAAGCATTTAAACAACATACACACAATATGATCGATATGTGCAAATACAACATGGCATCACAACATGACTCTACAACTCAAGTATTTAATTCAATAGGCTCCGAGGAGCGAGATATTACAAACATGGATCTCTCGACCCAGAATTCAGAGCATACAAGTCAAAGCACATGCGGAAGCATAACATGTCTGAGTACAGACAACTATAAATGAAAAAGGCTGAGAAGCCTGACTATCTACCAGATCCTGCCGAGGGCACAAGATTGTAGCTGAGGTAACAAGCTAAACGTCGAAGTCCACACAGAACTACTAGCGAGACTGAAGTCTCTCTGCAAAAACATAAATTAAGCAAACATGAGTACAAATGTACCCAGCAAGACTTACATCAGAACTAACTACATATGCATTATTATGAGCAAAGGGATGGTGGGGTTTAACTGCAGCAAGCCAGCTTTGACTCGGTGGCTATCCTGAACTACGACTGCAAGTAACTATTTTGAGGCGGCGCACACGAGTCCGCATATTCACCATATGAATACACCACTATGGATCCGCTTCCATCTCCCTACGAGAAGGCCATCCATAGCACTTATGCTTATCTTGCATATTTTAGAATACCCACTTTCACTTGTCTAAGAACTGTATAGGCAAACCAGAGGTCCTTTACCACGGACGCGACTATTCGAATAGATCATATTAACCCTGAAGGGGTGTACTTCTTCACACACGCTCTTGCCACTTACCGCCATGTACACGTCATGTATGTCGGCAACCTTCAAGCGGAAGCCTGGCGAGGGTGTCGGCCATGACCTGACTAACCACACAAGACTCTATTCAAGGTTTATTGCCTATTCGGGTTCCATCCGCAAGGAGATCTGGCCGGGTGTCGCTCACGGCCCCAAACGATGTGTACAGGGTTCCAAGCCCACCAAACGGGCGACGCTTGGCATACCCGTCCATGGTGCCTAGTCTGACCCAAGCCCACCTGTAACGGGTGCCACTTGGTACACTACTAACACAACCTACAAACACCAGAAACTAGTTGGAACTCCCGGATAGAGATCAGGCTGATTAATAAGTCGAGAGGGGTCGAGTTACCGGAACCCAATGTGTGGTAGTAACTGTTCATGGATCACATACACGGAACTTAGTTCCTGAGGACAGCTTCAATGAGACAACCCACCATGTACTCCTACATGGCCTCTCACCGCTACCTTTACCAAATCGTGTTCACACACTTAGCTCTCAACAGCAGGACATGTTTCACAATATTCCAATTCATTCCCGATGAATCAGACCTGACACAACTCTAAGCAATAGCAGGCATGACAAACAAGCATGAATGAGTAGGCACATCAGGGCTCAAACAACTCCTACTCATGCTAGTGGGTTTCATCTATTTACTATGGCAATGACAGGTCATGCAGAGGATAAGGGGTTCAACTACTGCAGCATGTAACAGTTGAATCATTGTTGTCCTAATGCAGTAAAAGAGAGCAGAGCGAGAGAGTGGGTTTGTATCAGAATGAACAAGGGGTTTTTTCTTGCCTGGCACTTCTGAAGATAGTATAGTTCTTCATCGGTGTCATTGATATCGTCGAAACCACGTCTATCGAGAGGGGGCAAGTTCCGACAACAGAGAAGGAAACACAATCAATGCAATGCACAATATGATGCATGATCATGACATGGCAATATGAGTGTGTTGGCCTAACACAACTACAACCGGATGGGTCTAAGTTATTTTGAACCCAAGGTTCAAGTTCAAGCTCAAACTATGAATTTACAAAGTGCATTATCATGTTTTGATATAAACAGCAGGTTTAAGTTGCTTTAACATGCATGAAACCAGTGTAGATGGATAGATTGGATTTTTCTGATCATTTTTCATATATAACTTATTTTGTTCTGAGTTATAGATTAATTTCTATGATTTTTAGAAGTTTTGAGTATTTCCTAATTTATTTTAATTCCAGAAATACTTTACCGCATCAGCATGATGCCTGTGTGACGTCAGTAGGTCAACAGGGTTGACCAGCATCAAACCTGATGTGTGGGACCCATTGGTCAGTGACCTAGAGCCAGCTACAGAGGCTGACACGTGGGACCAGGTCAATGCTGATGTGGCCGAGTCAAAGGTGACAGGCGCCCCCCTGGGATTAGTTCTAATCTAACAGAGAAGTTAATTATTAACTAGGCACTGGGGCCCACATGTCAGTGGCTCTAGGGGTTAATTAGTGATGTCATTAGCTTCCAATGATGGCCACGTCTACCTCGTCGGAGTTCAGCCGGTGGTGACCAAATCCGGCGATGGAAACGCCACGGGAAAGTGCTACAGGGGATGGTTTCGGGCATGGTTTGTGGCTATGGGTTGCTGGGCTTCACGCGCATCCAGGGGTGATAGCAGCTCGAGCTGGGGTGGCCGAAGCTCACCGGAATGGAGCTCGCGGCGGCGCCAGAGTTCGGCCCCGAGCGGCGCTGAGTGCTGTGGTGCAAGTCAGTAGCTTCGAGCGGCGAAGTTAGGTTCGTGGGGACCCGCTGAGTTCGCGGCAGTGCTCAAGTGAGAGTTGTGCCCGCGGTTACCACAGTGGCGCCATGGACGGAGGCGGTGAGCTTCGGCCACACTGAGGATTGCAGCTACAGCGAGAAAATGAGCGCGGGGAGAGGGGGGAAAAGAAGAGGAGCTCACAGCGGGGTCGTTGACTGTCTCAGAGGGCTCGGGGAGGCGCTGGACATGGCAAATCGAGCGGCGGGGATCGTCGGCATCCGAGGTGGAGGACGGCGGCGTTGGCGGCTTCAGAGGCCATCCGAGCTCGTGGGACTCGACAGGAAGATGTGGTAGATGGCTGCAGACATGCTGGTCATGACGGTGTGGCAAAACTACGGCGGTGGCCACGCGACAGGGAGCGGTGGTGACGGTGGCGCTCGACGATGGCTGCGGACAAGCGAGGGGGAGGGAGAGAGCCAGTAAAGAGGGGGGAAGGACAGAGGGGGTCGAGTCATCTCTAGGAGCGGGGACAGGGAGGAGGATGAGCCTCCAGCGTGAAGTAGGAGGTGGCATCGACGCGCGTGTGCGTCCAGCACATAGCTGCTTCGGTCGGCGGGGTTGAAGATGACTGGCAGAGGCCAGTGGGCTGGGCCTCTGCTAGGTTGCGGTGGGGCGCCAGGTAAGTCCAGGTGAGTTTGCTCTCCTTTCTCTATTCCTTCTGTTTTCTATTTATTCTGTTATATTTTGATCTAGTAAAAATACCAAACCATTTGATAAAATGCTCAAAATAACTATGGGCACTTGTGAAATTATTCCCAACAACCCTCAAGCAGTTTCATAATTATTAGAGCATTTAAAATATTTATAGGATTTAAATGCCCTAATTCAAATACAATATGAGTTAATTCAAAAATCCAAAAATGATGTAAGAATATATTCATCATTTTTGGCAGAGGTTTCCACCTTAACCAGAAATCATGAACTTTTCTTAGGGACATTTTGGGTTTATTGAAAGGATTTTATGGTTGACCCTATTTGATTTAATATCGGTTCTAGGGTTTGTCAATCCCCATTTCAACTTAAATAAAATTTAAACATGATGCAACAAGATGCAAACACCAGGCAGTACCAGAAGCTAGGGATGTGACAACTCACCCCCACTAAGCAAGAATCTCGCCCCGAGATTCAAAGACGTGGGGTAAGAAGATAGAGGGGACACAAAGCTACCATAATCTTCAAGATCCAGGTTGCACTTCATAAGAACGTCGATTCGATCACCATCTTTTTCTCGATGTCTTTCTCTGAGAACTCCAACCAACATGGCAACGAGAGGAAAGGGGAAAACTCTAAAAGGATCGATCTCCTCGAAGACCGAACAACTTAGGATCAACTCACGGAGCGAGTCATTGAAACATCTCTTGAGCTGAGCATGAAGCATGCATCTAGAGGGAGGGAGTGAAACAGATGACAGAGGTTCACCAGGTAGACAACAATTTCACACTTAAGAAGGTGGTGAACAGTTGTCAACGTAGCAAGGAGTTGAATTGCCATGATACCATAACGAGACATCTTAGAGGAGGTGACTCGTAGAATCATCCCGTAAGTGGCAAGAAGAATTACCTTTGATTCAGAGATCATTGAAACTCTTTATACCAGCTTAAGGCAAATCACAATCGATCATTGAAGGAGTCCGGATGAATGACATACCCGAACTAGTATGGATGATGTGGATTACCTTGTTGAATAAAACACAATGGATGATTTTGCCTAAAATCGGAGATGGATGGAACCCATGGTAGGACCACTTGGAAATGATCCTGATCAGTAATTACTGAGAAGGGTAGTCCATGGTAGGGTGGCACAATGGAGGTGCAAGCTAGGAACAAAATACAAATGCTGGGAATGATTCTAGCAACTGGGGAAAAACCCAACAGTCGAGAGTGATTCCACTGTTTGAATGGTTATAGAATAACAGAGAACTTAGAGAGAATCCCTAAGGAGCAACTTCTAGAATAAGTCGCACGAGATCCCCATGAAGAGGATGATCAAATTTCTCAATCAAGATACTACAATGATAGATCTTCCAGCCCGGTGTGTTGGCCAAAACATCAACCTTGCCGGGACCTACATCGTAGATCTTGGAAAAGTTCCAACCATCATACCTGTCTGAGATTCAGATCTGGTTGGTAACAGGATATTTCAGACTCATCAAGTCTAGAAAGAAAGATGAAAGTTTGCAACACAAATTGACAAGATGGCGTTGCGAGATTCTCGGAAAATGAACTACGATAGCAAGCTCCAAAACATGAGCTGGTTCTGCTAAACCCATGTGAACACGCTGTCCTAGACAAGCATGACCACATAGTAGTCTTATACTAAAACACTACCGAGTTCAGGTTGGGAACCATCATCGAGGATAATGAAGTCCTAACATAAGTCATGATTAGCTCTTATGAAGGAACTTCTTCTCCTTGAACAAATCAATCAGTGGCTTGCTGTGCTAGGGACACACATAGAATGAAGGTTGCAAGTCTCCAAACCACATAATACTTCACACGTATGCATGACTGATTTGGAATGATTCCAAAGGAAGGAACATTGACTTTCCCGCCGGCCATGTAGAGCACTCATAGAGGTCCGGCTTCACGTCAGTAATCTACCACACCCATGCTGGAATTCAGTAGAGTCCCACGAGTTAATCGACAAAAGTTCTTTACGGTGGCTTCTTCTTAAATGAAAGAAGATCTTGCTGCGCTTATGCCTTCAAACCCGAAAACAGTGGTTATTACGACACCAGGTGAAATAGCTGCTTCACAGTGGCAACTTGCACCAAATGCACGTGAATTAGAGAAAGTCACTTCTTTCATCCGGGCATATGCTTCATGCACGGGACATGAAGATAATGCTTATAAAAGTTTCCAATGCTAGCTTAATCTCCAACGAAATCATGGGGAGGACATGGATGTTGTCAATGGGCTCAACAACAATTCATCCATGTTTCCATATAAATGGAATTCCACAATTTATATGAACAAGGTGATAGCATCGGTCAAACCCAAAGATGTAATGGTGTATGCTCGAGGGATCAACCACAAGTAAGAGAACATTATGACCATCATTGGTTCTAATTTGATTTGATGATAGCCCACACTCAAATCAAAGACTAGATATGACCACAGCTCCTACAATTGATCACGAGGATCAGTCGATGAAAATATCATCTTTCTTCAACGTACACAAACACGAGATATCCCTTTGGAAATGAACTAGGTTAGACAAGTTTTTATCTTAAAACTCTCCAAGTTGTTATTTAGCTTGACTAACTAGCTCAGGGGTATCCACCACAGATTCTTGGAGAAGGGGTGGTTTACAAGAAACCAACTTGATCACGAACTCAACATAGCGGTCAGGTGACAACCTGGTAACACTTCCGAGAAGATATTCGGAAAATCATGAACCACCCATATGTTACTAAGCTCTAGATCAATCTTGCCTTTCAGGGCAAGACGATGTGATCAAGAGAGTGATGGATTGGCACAATCCTATCTCATTAATCGAGGAGTGCACCAGGGAAAATGGACTAGGTCGCACGATAAATCTTAGGATGATGATTCAATAACCAACACGCTAAGAATGAAATTATTGTCCTTTAACTACCAAGCAACAAGGTTGCTAGGAGTATTGATGTCACACATCATCGTTCACCTGTCGGCATTCCGGTTGCAACAACATGGAAACTGAGAGATGAATAATGATGGCGCGAAGTATCACTGTATAAAGAGTTCATAGGATGGTGTGCAGTTCCCATGATATTCTTGATATAAAGATGGTAACACTCCAAGTAGAACAGAGCAAAAGCTGGATTGGCATTTTGATCTGCGAGGTACAACTACTTTGACTCAATCCTGGATAAGGATGAGGTACTGGAGTTTGTTTCTCCCAGTCATTCCGTAATAGAATGGCTTGACGGACCACAAGAGTAATAGGCATCGATTAACGAGTGCACACATACTCTTGACTATCAATTGATAGACAAAGGTTAGAAGACAACTAAAAAGGGACAACTCAAAGGAACATATAACTTTCTGAGTTGTGGATGCATAGATTAGTATGTCGAACCAAGTTCAACAGATTTCTTCCGGATAACCCATGCAGAGAAGGTAGAACTGACAGAGTCACAACATGGAATCGAGAACTCATCAAGAGCACTCTGGTTGTGATCTTTCGGTTCTGCGAGGAACTTCTGCCATAAGCATTTCATGATATTTGGAAGAAGGATATACCATGAACCTCAAGGAATATCGCAAAGGTTTCTAATATCCTAAAGGAACTAGCAAACACTATCAACATGAGGTAAGTAGGGTGAATCTCGGGTTCAGAACCCCAGGAGTAGAATACCTACTACTAAGTGGCATCACGGGATGCTTTCGAGAATGATGGCCAGAATCATCACACTAGGAACACAAGGCATGGCTAGATTGCTAGGTGATACTCTAGACACCTAGGGTCATAATAAGAGCTCCAACATATATGTCAAGGCAATAGAGTACCTCAACTCACCGATTAGTCTGGTTAATCTGGCACAAAATACATTGAAAACAGAGGGAAAGGATTTTGCAAATGCATCAGATTGTTTAGAAACATGGGTGACTCGGACAACATAACGGCTGTAAATGCTTGAAAAGATTTGAGAGGTCCTACAAAATGGTGGCATAACCGCTCGATCATCACATAGCAAGATTCCGAGACCAACTGTCAACACACGGAGGTGGTAAGAACTGAACTAAGGCTTGAATCCATAAATCCTATAGGTCTACAGATTAGTAACACATGATCCTGATAGAAAGAAGAGAAAGCCTAGTTCCTTAACCCCGGAGGAAAGATAGGATGACTCGGATCAGAAGGGCATTAGGTAAAGGAGTAAAAAGAGCCTTACGTTCCATCCCACAATCAATTCCCCTACATATAACTAAAGCATTTCTAGACTCAACTTCGACCAGTTTGGCTTGGTAATCATACAGGCAATCAAACTCTGGTACCAATGTTGTCAGGACCCCGACTAAATACCACACCGATCTAGCATGTAACACATCATATCACTTTGCGGCCTCACGCACGGTATTCCCACACGGGTGTCGCTTACCAGGCCCGGGGCCGTTTGCGCATTTTGGCACACGTATATGATAGTGTCACTAGCATCCATATGACAAGGAGCCCGGGCTGACATGGCTAGTCATGAACCCAAAGTGGCACTAACTTATAGGGACAGGCATACATGACCCAACAACGAACGTGTCGGTCATCAGCGAGTGAATCCGGGCTGTAGAAACTGGGCTAGCAGGACTCCGGTAAACCGGGCTGTAGCAGGCTAACAGGACTCCGGTATACACCGCGTGACATTTCCCGGAAGGGACGGACACAGGAATGAAGAAGGACACATGTTGGCCAACCTAAGTGTTCCGGAGCAGTAGCAAGCTACCAAGGCTCAGTGGAAGCACTAGGAGACATTTCCCAGTAAGATAGGCTACCAAAGATAAACAACTAGATAGTCAGATCCCACACATACCAAGCATTTCAACAACATACACACAATATGCTCGATATGTGCAAATACAACATGGCATCACAACATGACTCTACAACTCAAGTATTTAATTCAATAGGCTCCGAGGAGCGAGATATTACAAACATGGATCTCTCGGCCCAGCATTCAGAGCATACAAGTCAAAGCACATGCGGAAGCTTAACATGTCTGAGTACAGACAACTATAAATGAAATAGGCTGAGAAGCCTGACTATCTACCAGATCCTGCCGAGGGCACAAGATCGTAGCTGAGGTAATAAGCTAAATGTCGAAGTCCACACGGAACTACTAGCGAGACTGAAGTCTCTCTGCAAAAACATAAATTAAGCAAACATGAGTACAAATGTACCCAACAAGACTTACATTAGAACTAACTACATATGCATTATTATGAACAAAGGGATGGTGGGGTTTAACTGCAGCAAGCCAGCTTTGATTCGGTGGCTATCCTGAACTACGACTGCAAGTAACTCTTTTGAGGTGGCGCACACGAGTCCGCATATTCACCATATCAATACACCACTATGGATCCGCTTCTGTCTCCCTACGAGAACGCCATCCATAGCACTCATGCTTATCTTGCGTATTTTAGAGTATCTACTTTCACTTTTCTATGAACTGTATAGGCAACCCAGAGGTCCTTTACCGCGGACGCGGCTATTAGAATATATCATATTAACCTACAGGGGTGTACTTCTTCACACACGCTCTTGCCACATACCTCCATGTACACGTCATGTATCTCGGCAACCTTCAAGTGGAAGCCTGGCGAGGGTGTCGTCCACGACCTGACTAACCACACAAGAGTCTAGTCCAGGTTTATCGCCTATTCGGGTTCCATCCGCAAGGAGATCCGGCCGGGGTGTCACTCACGGCCCCAAACGATGTGTACAAGGTTCCAATCCCACCAAACGGGCGACGCTTGGCATACCCGTCCATGGTGCCTAGTCTGACCCAAGCCCACCTGTAATGGGTGCCACTTGGTAGACTACTAACACAACCTACAAACACCAGAAACTAGTTGCAATTCTTGGATAGAGATCCGGCTGATTAATAAGTCGAGAGGGGTCAAGTTACCGGAACCCAATGTGTGGTAGTAACTGTTCATGGATCACAAACACAGAACTTAGTTCCTGAGGACGGCTTCAATGAGACAACTCACCATGTACTCCTACATGGCCTCTCACCGCTATGTTTACCAAATCGTGTTCACACACTTAGCTCTCAACAGTAGGACATGTTTCACAACATTCCAATTCATTCCCGATGAATCAGACCTGACACAACTCTAAGCAATAGCATGCATGACAAACAAGCATGAATGAGTAGGCACATCAGGGCTCAAACAACTCCTACTCATGCTAGTGGGTTTCATCTATTTACTATGGCAATGACAGGTCATGCAAAGGATAAGGGGTTCAACTACTGCATCATGTAACAGTTGAATCGTTGTTGTCCTAATGCAGTAAAAGAGAGCAGAGCGAGAGAGTGGGTTTGTATCGGAATGAACAAGGGGTTTTTGCTTGCCTGGCACATCTGAAGATAGTATAGTTCTTCATCAGTGTCATTGATCACATCGTCGAAACCACGTCTATCGAGAGGGGGCAAGTTCCGACAAAAGAGAAGGAAACACAATCAAGGCAATGCACAATATGATGCATGATCATGACATGGCAATATGAGTGTGTTGGCCTAACGCAAGTACAACCGGATGGGTCTAAGTTATTTTGAACCCAAGGTTCAAGTTCAAGCTCAAAATATGAATTTACAAAGTGCATTATCATGTTTTGATATGAACAGCAGGTTTAAGTTGCTTTAACATGCATGAAACCCGTGCAGATGGATAGATTGGATTTTTCTGATCATTTTTTATATATAACTTATTTCATTCCGAGTTATAGATTAATTTCTATGATTTTTAGAAGTTTTGAGTAATTTCTGAAATTCTTAAATCATTTCCTGATTTATTTTAATTCCAGAAATACTTTACTACATCAGCATGATTCCTGTGTGACGTTAGCAGGTCAACAGGGTTGAGCAGCGTTAAACCTGACACGTGGGACCCATTGGTCAGTGACCCAGAGCCAACTATAGAGGTTGACACGTGGGACCAGGTCAATGCTGACGTGGCCGAGTCAAAGGTGACAGACGGCCCCCCCGGGATTAGTTCTAATCTAACAAAGAAGTTAATTATTAACTAGGCACTGGGGCCCACATGTCAGTGGCTCTAGGGGTTAATTAGTGATGTCATTAGCTGCTAATGATGGCCACGTCGACCTCGCCGGAGTTCAGCCGGCGGTGACCAAATCCGACGACAGAAACGCCACGGGAAAGCGCTACAGGGGACGGTTTCGGGCGTGGTTTGCGGCTATGGGTTGCTGGGCTTCACGCGCATCCAGGGGTGATAGCAGCTCGAGCTGGGGTGGCCGGAGCTCACCGGAATGGAGCTCGTGGCGTGATACGTCTCCAATGTATCTATAATTTTTGATTGCTCCATGCTACTTTATCTACTGTTTTGGATTATATTAAGTTTTATTTTACACTTTTATATTATTTTTGGGACTAACCTATTAACCGGAGGCCCAGCCCAGAATTGTTGTTTTTTTGCCTATTTCAGTGTTTCGAAGAAACGGAATATCAAACGGAGTCCAAACGGAATGAAACCTTCGGGAACGTGATTTTCTCACCGAACATGATCCAGGAGACTTGGACCCTACTCCAAGATGTAACAGAGGCGGTCACGAGGGTGGGGGGCGCGCCTCCCCTAGGGCGTGCCCCCTGCCTCGTGGCCCCCCTGTTGCTCCACCGACGTACTCCTTCCTCCTATATATACCTACGTATCCCCAAACGATCATAACAGGAGCCAAAAACCTAATTCCACCGCCGCAACCTTCTGTATCCACGAGATCCAGTCTTGGGGCCTGTTCCGGAGCTCCGCCGGAGGGGGCATCCACCATGGAGGGCTTGTGCATCAACACCATAGCCCCTCCGATGAAGTGTGAGTAGTTTACTTCAGACCTTCGGGTCCATAGCTAGTAGCTAGATGGCTTCTTCTCTCTTTTTGGATCTCAATACAATGTTCTCCCCCTCTCTCGTGGAGATCTATTCGACGTAATCTTCTTCTTTTTTGCGGTGTGTTTGTTGAGACCAATGAATTGTGGGTTTATGATCCAGTTTATCTATGAACAATATTTGAATCTACTTTGAATTCTTTTATGTATGATTGAGTTATCTTTGCAAGTCTCTTCGAATTATCCGTTTGGTTTGGCCAACTAGATTGGTAGTTCTTGCAATGGGAGAAGTGCTTAGCTTTGGGTTCAATCTTGCGGTGTCCTTTCCCAGTGACAGAAGGGGCAGCAAGGCACGTATTGTATTGTTGCCATCGAGGATAACAAGATGGGTTTTTTATCATATTGCATGAATTTATCCCTCTACATCATGTCATCTTGCTTAAGGCGTTACTCTGTTTTTAACTTAATACTCTAGATGCATGCTGGATAGCGGTCGATGAGTGGAGTAATAGTAGTAGATGCAGAATGATTTCGATCTACTTGTCTCGGACGTGATGCCTATATACATGATCATACCTAGATATACTCATAAGTATGCTCAATTCTGTCAATTGCTCAACAGTAATTTGTTCAGCCACCGTAGAATATCTATGCTCTTGAGAGAAGCCACTAGTGAAACCTATGGCCCCCGGGTCTATTCTAATCATATCAATCTTTATCGCTTTATTACTTGCTTTGCTTTTTTACTTTGCCTTTTAACTTTCACTTTGCATCTATCTATCAAAAATACCAAAAGTATTATTTATCATCTCTATCAGATCTCACTCTCGTAAGTGACCGTGAAGGGATTGACAACCCCTAATCGCGTTGGTTGCGAGTAGCTATCATTTTGTGTAGGTACGAGGGACTTGTGTGTGGTCTCCTACTGGATTGATACCTTGGTTCTCAAAAACTGAGGGAAATACTTACGCTACTTTGCTGCATCATCCTCTCCTCTTCGGGGAAATCCAAGGCAGTGCTCAAGAGGTAGCAAGAAGAATTTCTAGTGCCGTTGCCGGGGAGGCTCATGCAAGCAAGTCAACAATACCAAGTACCCATCACAATCTCTATCTCTCGCATTACATTATTTGCCATTTGCCTCTCGTTTTCCTCTCCCCCACTTCACCCTTGCCATTTTATTCGCCCTCTCTTTCCCAATCTCCTCCTCTCTTTTCTCGTTTGCCTTTTCCCGTTGCCTTTTTGTTTGCTCGTGTGCTAGTTTGCTTGCTTGTTGCGATGGCTCTACCTAGATTTGGTGATCTTCACCTTAAAAGGCTAGGTGAGATCGAAAGCAATGTCAGAAAGTTTATGGTTTTGCAATTTGAGCATAATAATTTCTTTAGAAAGGAGCTTAAGGAACAAAAAAGTTTTATGAGTTATATGAATAAAGAACTCGATAATATGTCTAAAGAATTTGATGGTATAAGAGACCAAATTGCTCGTCTTGAGAAGATGACGGCTGAAATTTCGGATATGCA
This sequence comes from Triticum dicoccoides, assembly GCF_002162155.2. Classification (NCBI taxonomy): domain Eukaryota; kingdom Viridiplantae; phylum Streptophyta; class Magnoliopsida; order Poales; family Poaceae; genus Triticum; species Triticum dicoccoides. The sequence goes on along the minus strand of NC_041385.1, from coordinate 378,565,394 downwards.
AGCTACCTTAGTCAATAAGATGGCCGCTAAACCGAATTCCTATGAAAATCAAGATGAAGATCTAAAAGTTATTGATGTGTCCCCCATTAAATCTTTGTTTTGTAATATGAATCTTGATGAAACTGAATATGATCTTCCTTTACCTAGAAGGCGTTCTAAGAATTCAGAGTTTCTAGATCTTGATGATGAATTTGATAAAAGTGGGATTGAAAGAAATAAAAACCTAGATGTTGCTAAACCCACTATTTTGGATCTCAAGGACTTTAATTATGAAAATTGTTCTTTAATTGGTTGTATTTCCTTGTTGCAATCCGTGCTAAATTCTCCTCATGCTTATAGTGAAAATAAGACCTTTACCGAACACATTGTTGATGCCTTGATGCAATCTTATGAAGAAAAACTTGAGTTGAAAGTTTCTATCCCTAGAAAACTCTATGATGAGTGGGAACCTACTATTAAAATTAAGATTAAAGATTATGAGTTTCATGCTTTGTGTGATTTGGGTGCTAGTGTCTCTACTATTCCCAAAACTTTGTGTGATTTGCTAGATTTCCGTGACTTTGATGATTGCTCTAAACTTGCATCTTGCAGATTCCACTATTAAAAAGCCTATGGTAAGAATTAATGATGTTCCTATTGTTGCAAATAGGAATTATGTGCCCGTAGATTTTATCGTTCTTGACATAGATTGCAATCCTTCATGTCCTATTATTCTTGGTAGACCTTTCCTTAGAACGATTGGTGCAATTATTGATATGAAGGAAGGAAATATTAGATTCCAATTTCCCTTGAATAAGGGAATGGAACACTTCCCTAGAAAGAAAATAAAATTACCATATTAATCTATCATGAGAGCCACTTATGGATTGCCTACCAAAGATGACAATACCTAGATCTATCCTTGCTTTTATGCCTAGCTAGGGGCGTTAAACGATAGCGCTTGTTGGGAGGCAACCCAATTTTATTTTTCTTTTTTGTTTTTGCTTCTGTTTAGGAATAAATAATCCATCTACCTTCCTGTTGGATGTGGATTTATGTTTTAATTAGTGTTTGTGCCAAGTAGAACCTATAGGATAACCTACGATGATAGTTGATTTGATTCTGCTGAAAAACAGAAACTTTGCGCGCACAAATATAAGTTTTTTAAATCACAGGAACGTGATTTTGCGTTGATTCTTTTTGCTGCTATTTAATAAACAAATTTTACAGGACTTACTATTTTGGTAGAATTTTTAGAGTTCCAGAAGTTTGCGTTAGTTACAGATTGCTACAGACTGTTCTGTTTTTGACAGATTCTGTTTTGCGGGTGTTGTTTGCTTATTTTGATGAATCTATGGCTAGTAAAATAGTTTATAATCCATAGAGAAGTTGGAATACAGTAGTTTTAACACCAATATAAATAAATAATGAGTTCATTACAGTACCTTAAGTAGTTCTTTGTTTTCTTTCTCTAACGGAGCTCACGAGATTTCTGTTGAGTTTTGTGTTGTGAAGTTTTCAAGTTTTGGGTGAATTGTTTTGATGGATTATGGAACAAGGAGTGGCAAGAGCCTAAGCTTGGGGATTCCCATGGCACCCCCAAGATGATCCAAGGACACCAAAAAGTCAAAGCTTGGGGATGCCCCGGAAGGCATCCCCTCTTTCGTTCACTTCCATCGGTAATTTACTTGGAGCTATATTTTTATTCACCACATGATATGTGTTTTGCTTGGAGTGTCTTGTATTATTTGCGTCTTTGCTTGTTAGTTTACCACAATCATCCTTGCTGTACACACCTTTTGAGAGAGCCATACATGAATTGGAATTTGTTAGAATACTCTATGTGCTTCACTTATATCTTTTGAGCTTGATAGTTTTGCTCATTGTGCTTCGCTTATATCTTTTGAGCGTGATAATTTTTGCTCTAGTACTTCACTTAGATCTTTTAGAGAGCGGTGCTGGATTTGTTTTAAAGAAATTATTGATCTCTCATGCTTCACTTAGATTATTTTGAGAGTCGTTAATAGCATGGTAATTTGCTTAATGTTAATATACTTGGTATTCAAGATATGTGAAACTCTCTTTTGAGTGAATTGAATACTAAGATAAGTTTGATGCTTGATAATTGTTTTGAGATATGGAGATGATAATATCAAAGTCGTGCTAGTTGAGTAATTGTGAATTTGAGAAATGCTTGTGTTGAAGTTTGCAAGTCCCGTAGCATGCACGTATGGTTAAAGTTGTGTAACAAATTTGAAACATGAAGTGTACCTGGCTTGTGCATCCTTATGAGTGGCGGTCGGGGACGAGCGATGGTATTTTTCTACCAATCTACCCCCCTAGGAGCATGCGCGTAGTACTTGATTTTTGATGACTTCTAAATTTTTGCAATAAGTATATGAGTTCTTTTGACTAATGTTGAGTCCATGGATTATACGCACTCTCACCTTTCCGCCTTTGCTAGCCTCTTCAGTACCGTGCATTGCCCTTTCTCACCTTGAGAGTTGGTGCAAACTTTGCCGGTGCATCCAAACCCCGTGATACACTCTATCACACATAAACCTCCTTATATCTTCCTCAAAACAGCCACCATACCTACCTATCATGGCATTTCCATAGCCATTCTGAGATATATTGCCATGCAACTTCCACCATCATCATCATGACATACATTACTTTTGTCATATTGCCATTGCAGGATCATGTAGTTGACATCGTATTTGTGGCAAAGCCACCATGCATTATTTTTCATACATGTCACTCTTGATTCATTGCACCATCCCGGTACACCGCCGGAGGCATTCATGTAGAGTCATATCTTGTTCTAAGTTTCGAGTTGTAATCTTCATGTTGTAATCAATAGAAGTGTGATGATCATCATTATTAGAGCATTGCCCAAAAAAAGGGAAAGGCCAAAAAAAAAGAAAGGCCCAAAAAAAATAAAAAAATAAAAAGGGAAATGCTACTATCTCTTTTCCACACTTGTGCTTCAAAGTAGCACCTTGTTCTTAATATAGTGAGTCTCATATATTGTGCTTCAAAGTAGCACCTTGTTCTTCATGTAGTGAGTCTCATAAGTTGTCTTTTTATACTAGTGGGAATTTTTCATTATAGAACTTGGCTTGTATATTTCTACGATGGGCTTCCTCAAATGCCCTAGGTCTTTGTGAGCAAGCGAGTTGGATGCACACCCACTAGTTTTCTTTTGTTGAGCATTCATAGCTCTATTGCATCCGTTGCATGGCAATCCCTACTCCTCATGTTGACATCAATTGATGGGCATCTCCATAGCCAGTTGATTATCCTCGTCAATGCGAGACTTTCTCCTTTTTTGTCTTCTCCACACAATCCCCACCATCATATTCTATTCCACCCATAGTGCTATATCCATGGCTCACGCTCATGTATTGCGTGAAGGTTGAAAAAGTTTGAGATTATTTAATTATGAAACAATTGCTTGGCTTGTCATCGGGGGTATAGAAGTTGGGAACATCTTTGTGTGACGAAAATGAAGCATAGCCTAACTATATAATTTTGTAGGGATGAACTTTCTTTTGCCATGCTATTTTGAGAAGACATGATTGCTTTGATTAGTATGCTTGAAGTATTATTATTTTTGTGTCAATATGAACTTTTGTCTTGAATCTTTTGGATCTGAATATTCATGCCATAATTAAGAAGATTTACATTGAAATTATGCCAAAGTATTACTCCGCATCAAAAATTCTTTTTTTATCATTTACCTACTCGAGGACGAGCAGGAATTAAGCTTGGGGATGCCTGATACGTCTCCAACGTATCTATAATTTTTGATTGCTCCATGCTACTTTATCTACTGTTTTGGACTATATTGGGTTTTATTTTCCACTTTTATATTATTTTTGGGACTAACCTATTAACCGGAGGCCCAGCCCAGAATTGCTGTTTTTTTGCCTATTTCAGTGTTTCGAAGAAATGGAATATCAAACGGAGTCCAAACGGAATGAAACCTTCGGGAACGTGATTTTCTCACCGAACGTGATCTAGGAGACTTGGACCCTACTCCAAGATGTAACAGAGGCGGTCACGAGGGTGGGGGGCGCCCCCCCTAGGGCGCGCCCCCTGCCTCGTGGCCCCCCTGTTGCTCCACCGACGTACTCCTTCCTCCTATATATACCTACGTATCCCCAAACGATCAGAACAGGAGCCAAAAACCTAATTCCACCGCCGCAACCTTCTGTATCCACGAGATCCCATCTTGGGGCCTGTTCCGGAGCTCCGCCGGAGGGGGCATCCACCACGGAGGGCTTCTACATCAACACCATAGCCCCTTCGATGAAGTGTGAGTAGTTTACTTCAAACCTTCGGGTCCATACCTAGTAGCTAGATGGCTTCTTCTCTCTTTTTGGATCTCAATACAATGTTCTCCCCCTCTCTCGTGGAGATCTATTCAATGTAATCTTTTTTTTGCGATGTGTTTGTTGAGACCGATGAATTGTGGGTTTATGATCCAGCTTATCTATGAACAATATTTGAATCTTCTCTGAATTCTTTTATGTATGATTGAGTTATCTTTGCAAGTCTCTTCGAATTATCTGTTTGGTTTGGCCAACTAGATTGGTAGTTCTTGCAATGGGAGAAGTGCTTAGCTTTGGGTTCAATCTTGCGGTGTCCTTTCCTAGTGACAAAAGGGGCAACAAGGCACATATTGTATTGTTGCCATCGAGGATAACAAGATGGGGCTTTTATAATATTGCATGAATTTATCCCTCTACATCATGTCATCTTGCTGAAGGCGTTACTCTATTTTTAACTTAATACTCTAGATGCATGCTGGATAGCGGTCGATGAGTGGAGTAATAGTAGTAGATGCAGAATCGTTTCGATCTACTTGTCTCAGACGTGATGCCTATATACATGATCATACCTAGATATACTCATAACTATGCTCCATTCTGTCAATTGCTCAACAGTATTGTTCAGCCACCGTAGAATATCTATGCTATTGAGAGAAGCCACTAGTGAAACCTATGGCCCCCGGGTCTATTCTCATCATATCAATCTCTATCACTTTATTACTTGCTTTGCTTTTTTACTTTGCCTTTTACTTTTCACTTTGCATCTATCTATCAAAAATACCAAAAATATTATTTATCATCTCTATCAGATCTCACTCTCGTAAGTGACCGTGAAGGGATTGACAACCCCTAATCGCGTTGGTTGCGAGTAGCTATCGTTTTGTGTAGGTACGAGGGACTTGTGCGTGGTCTCCTACTTGATTGATACCTTGGTTCTCAAAAACTGAGGGAAATACTTACGCTACTTTGCTGCATCATCCTCTCCTCTTCGGGGAAATCCAACGCAGTGCTCAAGAGGTAGCACGGCGGCACCGGAGTTCGGCCCTGTGCGGCGCTGAGTGCTGTGGTGCAAGTTAGTAGCTTCGAGCGGCGAAGTTAGGTTCGTGGGGACCCGCTGAGTTCACGACAGTGCTCAAGTGAGAGTTGTGGCCGCGGTTACCACGGTGGCACCATGGACGACGGCAGTGAGCTTCGGCCGCTCTAAGGATTGCAGTTACAGCGAGCAAATGAGCACGGGGAGAGGGGAAAAAAAGAAGAGGAGCTCACAGCGGGGTCGTTGACTGTCTCAGAGGGCTCGGGGAGGCGCTGGACGTGGAAAATCAAGCGGCGGGGATCGTCGACATCCGAGGTTGAGGACGGCGGCGTTGGCAGCTTCAGAGGCCATCCGAGGTCGTGGGACTCGACAGGAAGATGTGGCATCAGGCTGCGGACATGATGGTCATGACAGTGTGGCAAAACTACGGCGGTGGCCACGCGACAGGGAGTGGCGGCGACGGTGGCGCTCGGCTATGGCCGCGGACAAGCGAGGGGGAGGGAGAGAGCCAGGAAAGAGGGGGGAAGGACAAAGGGGGTCGAGGCGTCTCCAGGCGCGGGGACAGGGAGGAGGATGAGCCTCCAGCGTGAAGCAGGAGGTGGCATCGACGCGCGTGTGCGTCCAACACACAGCTGCTTCGGTCGACAGGGTTGAAGATACTGGCAGTGGCCAGTGGGCTGGGCCTCTGTTGGGCTGCGGTGGGGCGCCAGGTAAGTCCAGGTGAGTTTGCTCTCCTTTCTCTATTCCTTCTATTTTCTATTTATTTGTTATATTTTGATTTAGTAAAAATACCAAACCATTTGATAAAATGCTGAAACTAACTGTGGGCACTTGTGAAATTATTCCCAACAGCCCTCAAGCAGTTTCAGAATTATTAGAGCATTTAAAATATTTATAGGATTTAAATGGCCTAATTCAAATACAATATGAGTTAATTCAAAATCCAAAAATGATGTAAGAATATATTCATCATTTTTGGCAGAGGTTTCCACCTTAACCAGAAATCATGAACTTTTCTTAGGGACATTTTGGGTTTATTGAAAATATTTTATGGTTGACCCTATTGATTTAATTTTGGTGCTAGGGTTTGTCAATCCCCATTTCAACTTAAATAAAATTTAAACATGAATACATGATGCAACAAGATGCAAACACCAGGCAGTACCAGAAGCTAGGTGAGGGAGTCCTGGATTAGGGGGTGTCCGGATGGCCGGACTATGACCTTTGGCCGGACTCCCGGACTATGAAGATACAAGATTGAAGACTCCGTCCCGTGTCCGGATGGGACTTTCCTTGGTGTGGAAGGCAAGCTTGGCGATACGATATGAAGATCTCCTCCCATTGTAACCGACTCTGTGTAACCCTAGCCCTCTCTGGTGTCTATATAAACCGGAGAGTTTTAGTCCGTAGGACGAATAACAATCATACCATAGGCTAGCTTCTAGGGTTTAGCCTCTTTGATCTCGTGGTAGATTAACTCTTGTACTACCCATATCATCTATATTAATCAAGCAGGAGTAGGGTTTTACCTCCATCGAGAGGGCCCGAACCTGGGTAAAAACATCGTGTCCCTTGTCTCCTGTTACCATCCGCCTAGATGCACAGTTCGGCACCCCCTACCCGAGATCCGCCGGTTTTGACACCGACATTGGTGCTTTCATTGAGAGTTCCTCTGTGTCGTCGCCCTTAGGCCCGATGGCTTCTTTAATCATCAACCACGACGCGGTCCAGGGTGAGACCTTTCTCCCCGGACAGATCTTCGTATTCGGCGGCTTTGCATTGCGGGCCAACTTGCTTGGCCATCTGGAGCAGATCGAAAGCTACGCCCCTGGCCATCAAGTCAGTTGGAAGCCTAAACTACACGGCCGACATCCGCGGGGACTTGATCTTTGATGGATTCGAGCCACGGCCAAGCACGCCGCACTGTATCGATGGGCATGATCTAGCTCTGCCGCCGGAGAGCGCCCAGAGCGCCGCTCAGGTGTCCGCTCCGACCATTAGACCGGAGCCGATTGCGCCAACTAGGGACAGACGGTTGGACGCCGCCCCAGGAGCCGCAATCTCTACGGCGATAGAGCCGAATACCAGCCTAGTCCTTTGCAGGGCCCGTGATTCCAAGGTGCCGGACTCCGTTCCGGACCCCGAATCCTCCGCACCCCTTCCGATCGAACCCGATTGGGCTCCGATCATGGAGTTCACCACCGCGGACGTCTTTCAGCACTCGCCCTTTGGCGACATCCTGAATTCACTAAAGTCTCTCTCTTTGTCAGGAGAGCCCTGGCCGGATTACGGTCAGCATGGTTGGGATGCGGTCAACGAAGAAATTCGAAACCCACCCACCACCCACTTGGTAGCCACTGTCGACGATCAAACCGACATGCTCGACTTCGACTCCGAAGACATCGACAGTATGGACGCCGATAAAGGAGACGAACAAGAACCAGCACCTATAGGGCATTGTAAAGCCACCTCATCATACGATGTATACATGGTGGACACACCTAACAGAAATGACAACGAGGATCAAAAGGGCGCAACTAGGGATCGCTCCCTGGAAAAACAATCAAAGCGGCGGCGTAAGCGCAAGGCCAAGCCCCACCTCGACAAAGACCCAGCTATAGAGTAGGGCGAATCAATAGAAGACGAACATGCCATCGAGCAACCATCCAAACAGGGCAGGCAATCCGAACAACCCATCCCCGGGAAAGATAATAGTCCGGACGACCTCACGCCGGACAAATTGCTGGAACATCAGAACCTCCACCAAAGGCTCGTTGCCACTGCATGTAGCCTGAAAAAGCAGAAGCGGAGGCTCAAAGCAGCGGAAGATGCACTCGGGATCAGATGGGGCAAAGTACCCAATACTGCACACAAATACGGCGACAGTCGTCATACAAAGAGCTATTCCAAGCGGAAACTACTTCCGGAATTTGAGGAAGAGGCCATAAAGCCCCTGCAGTCAAAATATAAGGAAGCCACAAGGTCGGATAGACGGCCCCACGATCGATCTCAAGCAACGAAGGGCGCCGCACTCAATACAGCGCGTGACCCGTCCAAGAATTCGCATGAAAAAACTGGCCCAGCCAGATCCATCTACGGGCCGAGAAAGCAAGCTCCAGTGGGCAATGCAATGCAAAAAATGTCCGAACATCATGGCACACCTAAATACAGGGGCGCCGTGCATCCCCTATGTTTCACCGATGAGGTGCTGGACCACGAATTTCCAGCGGGATTCAAGCCCGTAAACATAGAAGCATACGACGGAACAACAGACCCTGGAGTCTGGATCGAGGATTATATCCTCAACATACACATGGCCAGAGGAGATGACCTCCACGCCATAAAATACTTACCCCTTAAGCTCAAAGGGCCAGCCCGGCATTGGCTTAAAAGCTTTCCCGAAAACACCATGGGAAGTTGGGAAGCGCTCGAGGATGCTTTCCGGGCAAATTTTCAGGGGACCTATGTCCGACCCCCGGATGCAGATGATCCGAGTCATATAACTCAGCAGCCCAGAGAGTCAGCCCGGAAACTCTGGAACAGATTCCTCACTAAAAAGAATCAGATAGTCGACTGTCCGGATGCCGATGCCCTAGCAGCTTTCAAACATAGTGTCCGAGACAAATGGCTCGCCAGACACCTTGGCCAAGAAAAGCCAAGAACAATGGCCGCATTAACAAGCCTCATGACCCGCTTTTGTGCAGGAGAGGATAGCTGGTTGGCAAGAAGCAGCACCATCAACCCGAATACATCCGAACCCAGAGACGGGAACGGGAAACCGCGCCGTAACAAAGAACCGCGCCGGATAAAGGACAACAACCCGATGAGCACGGCAGTAAACGCCGGATTCAAAAGCTCTCGGCAAAATCAGAAAAAGCCACCCCCCAAAGAGGACAGGGACGAGCTATCCAACCTCAACAAAATATTGGACAAAATATGTCAAATCCACAACACTCCTGGGAGGCCTGCAAACCATACCCATAGAGATTGTTGGGTCTTCAAGTAGTCCGGCAAACTCAACGCCGAACACAAGGGGCTCGACAGACCAAGCGAGGATGACGACGCACCCCACAAGCAGAAAACAGGAGAACAAAAGAAGTTCCCACAAGAAGTCAGGACAGTAAATTCACTTCGGATGACAAAAGGGAAAATAGAACGACGCTTATGAAGACACGTGCCGTACGGCCAGCCCCAGAGGAGCACCACCACTGGTTGTTACAACCAATCACCTTCGATCATCAGGATTACTCCAAAGGAGCCTGGAACGCAGGCTGGAGTGCCTTGGTCGTGAATCCGATTATTAACGGACTCCAATTTACAAAAGTCCTTATGGACGGCGGTAGTGACTTGAACCTGTTATATCAGGACACAATCCGCAAACTCGGGGTAAACCCAGCTATAATCCGCCATGGCAACACTTCCTTTCAAGGAGTCACGCCAGGTCCAGATACCCAAAGTATGGGTTCCCTTTTGTTAGAAGTCACGTTCGGCTCACCCGACAACTTCCGAAGAGAAAAGCTAACATTTCACATCGCCCCATTCGTAAGTCGCTATCAAGCGCTACTGGGACGTGAAGCTTTCGCCCGCTTTAACGCAATACCGCATTATGCATCCCTTACACTTAAAATGCTCGGTCCACGAGGCATCATTTCATTACAGGGGAATATAAATTGACCCCCAAAGTACGGGCAAAGGTGCGGCCGCCTAGACAGCCGCCCACTATTCCAGCCCTACTATCCCGGACACGGCTCGACGAGTCCGGTGCAAATGTACATATGCTTAATAGCCGCATAACCCCGTACAAGGGGCTCCGCGTGTTCACGCCCGGAGACAATACGGCTCAATTCTTGCTCCAACTATATTTTGTTTATTTTAATATAGATTTCTCGCACGCTTAATTTTTACTAAGTTCCTCTCTTTCGCAGACGAACATCGTGCTACGCCCGTCCAGGATACGGCACAACGGAGACACAGGCGCAGACGTGCAGCAGGGACCCGTTTCAAGGATTCTTTTCAGATTAAGACCCTGCGTAAACCTTTTTTACTGTCTCTTGTTGACAACATCCCCCGGTTTTCGCTATAACCGAGGAGGAGGCTGGCGTCTTGGCATGTGGCCACGCCAGAATTTTTGCGCGTACCTGGACACCAGGGGCTTTTTTACCAAGGGCTGTATTTTGGCCCGTCCTCATAAAGACCGAATACCTTAGGGAGTGTTCGGCGTCGCGAGTTTGGCCCTATATGCATCAGCTCCGAATCATGTCTTTGGTCAAATGTTGGGTTTGCCCGGCTCCTGTGTTTTGCTGCCTTATGTTCCGTTATATCGGCTAACGTGGCACCAGGAGAACTACTGCGATTGTGCCCCGGTTCGGCCAGGCGAGCACCTCAGTAGAGAAAGCCGAAAACTGACTGTCATGATATAGCAAGAGACTGGTCAACCACTCGATGACTTTCGGAATCTTTAGGATTCCTCCGCATTAACGAAGGGCCGCTTCCCGGTCAGGCACACTCGCGCCCCGAATCCGGGTGAGCGCGGTGCCCCTAGGGGCTATTCAGTAGCCCCACTGTCAAACTCCTATGGCTAAGTGAAAGTGATAAAGCATTATAGTCCGGTTGCCTAGTTCGCCGCGCCACCACCTCCTTTATAGGACCAAGACGTTGGATTAAGTGTGAAAAGGCGCCTTTTTGTGAACACCCCCGCATTCTATGCGTGGGGGCTGAAGCCAACGACTGCCATCTTTCAGGTTATATACAAATATATACATTAAACGGCCGCATAGGAGGCATCATAATTCTTGCAAGCACAAGTATAAAAAGCTTTTATCTTCCATCAAAATATTCATTTTTACAAATAGTACAAGCTATTCGAACACAACATCCTTCGAGCACTGCGACTCTATTAAACGAGCGCCATGGAGAACTTCCTCAAAATAGTGCTTGGCAGGTACTCGGCTTTTGTCCGAATCCCGGGATGCAACAACACTGGCCTTCATATCTGCCCAGTATGTTTTGACATGGGCAAGAGCCATCTGTGTGCCCTCTATGCACGCCGACCTCTTCATTGCATCAGCATGCGGCACCGAACCAAGGAACTGCTGCACCAAGCCAAAATAACTCTTTGGCTCCGGCTTCTCCGGCCACAGACGACTCGCAACATACCTCATGGCGAGTCCGGATAACCTGTTCAGCTCCGCCCAGGCGGCCAAACGGTCGGATACCAAAAGTGGGCGTTCTGGATTGTGGAACTGCGACCAGAAAAGCTCTTCCAATCCATGGTCACCTCGGCCGCGGAAGTGTTCGGTCGCATCCGCCACACTAGCCGCCAAATCCAGATAAGTGTTTTCCGCACTCCACTGCCGGTCTAACGGAGCATACTTGGGGTCTCCGAACTTCATCCGCAGCATATAGGGCTTTCCAGACGTGATATCTCTGGCCTGACGCAGCTCCTCCTTCATAGCTCTCATTGCAGAGCGAGTATCCTTAGCTTCGGCAGCGATCTTTTCAAGATCCTTCTGAGCCGCCCTTTCTTCTTGTTCAAGAAATTTACAGCGGTCGGTAGCATCCTTCAACTTTATGGTAATTTCGGCTATCACCTTTTTGCTCTGGCAGTGAGCAGCCTGTTCGGCTTTTAGCTCTTCAGCCGCTTTAATGGCAGTCGCATCACTTCTCCTTGCTTGCTCCTTGGCTCGGGCAAGTTCCACCCGAAGGTTATCCATGGCAGCAGCACCATCTACATTAAGCACATATATATAACGCCCGAGCATCGAGCTCCTATTACCAGGTGTCTTTGGAACATACCTTGTGCCTCGTCTAGCCGCTTATTTACAAGCGCGATGTCGGCATCCGCTACGTCAAGTTGCCGCTTTAGCTCGGCAGATTCATCAGTCCGGCTAGCCACCGAACGCCTCGCCACCTTTATGGAAAAGGCGACATATTATACCTGGGGTTATGATCCTCTGTGCGCCGTCACTCTTGACGACACACAGAGTCTCAGGGGCTACTATTTATACAGGGCGCATTTAATATGCGGCTCTACCAAAAGGTGCAACTTTTTACGTACCTCAAAGCCTATTAGCAAACTATTGGCAGCCTCGTACAATCCGCTCTCCGCGGATGAAACCCTTCCAATCACCGTATTCATCAACATACGGTGTTCTTCTGAGGTGGACACCCTACCAAGCTGATCTTTTAGCCCCTCCGACTGCGCACCACAGGGTGCCGGACTAGCCTGACCACCTTTTTCAGGGTCCAGACTTGGGAAAACCCTCCGAGATGACACCTCGGGGTCGCCTGCCTCGTGAGACGGTGCAATAATAGGAGGCGTTTCTCTCTCTATCATCTCCGGAAGAAGGTCCCTTGAAGATGAGCTCTGCTGAGAAGGGTTGAGATCCGAACTGCAAGGTAATGTTTCGGTCACTTTCCTCAGTAATAAAACAGGAGTGTCATTCATTATGGAACCCCTCCCTTCACTTACGTCTCGGGAGAGAGCGAGTCCCCTTTAGGGGCCGATTCGGCCGGGGCGTTCTCCGGTGCCGAACCCTCTGGCGAAGGTTTCTTCCCCCGTTTTGAGGCCATCACCTCCGGGTCTTCAGAGGCAGTCCTTTTCTTTCCCTGGTCGGGGGAATTTTCGATTCTTCCCTTCCTAATAGCCTCCTTCGCGGAGGCAGTAGCTCCTTGGTTCCCCCCTTCGCCTTCTGCTAAAAGCGCGACCTCCGGCATCCTGGTTAGCATGGGATTCGGTGCGGTCTCGGGCAGGGGGGCTGGACACCTGATAAGCTTTGCCTTCACTATCCACTCTGTTCAAAGGACAGCTCTGTTAAGGGTAATTTTGTGATGAAAATACGGATGGTGTGTCCAAATACGGGGCTACTTACCTTAGCATCCGGGCGATTGCAGCTCAGACCTACATCCTCGGACAAATCCGGACACCTTGCTTGTGATCCGAAGAACAATTTGTACATCTCCACGGGTGTCGCACCCATGAAATGTTGGAGGACTCGCGGTCCCTCCGGATTAAATTCCCACAGGCGGAGAGGTCGACGTTTGCAGGGCAGTGTGCGGTGAATCAGGATGACTTGCGCCACTATGGTCAAATTGATATATCTTTCTAGAAGATCTCGAATGCGGTCCTGCAACAAGGGCACGTCTTTGGGCAGCCCCCAGATAAGTCCTTCATTAACCCATGACGCTAGCCGTGGTGGGGGACCCGAGCAAAAAGTAGGTGGCACCACCCATGTGGTGCCCCTGGGGCTGTGATGTAAAACTAGCCCCGTTGCCATAAGACGAACTCCTCCTGAAAAGAGCCCTCGGGCCATGGAGCATCGGCCATCTTGCTTATTATAGCTCCTCCGCACTCAGCGTGCTGCCCCTCGATCATCTTCGGTTCCACCTTGAAGGTTTTTAGACACAATCCGAAGTGAGGAGTGATGTGGAGGAAGGCCTCACACACGATAATGAATGATGAGATTTGGAGGATGGACTCCGGAGCTAAGTCGTGGAACTCCAGCCCGTAATAAAACATAAGCCCCCTCATGAAGGGATCAATCGGGAAGCCTAGCCCCCGAAGGAAGTGAGATGCGAACACCACACTCTCACCGGGCTGGGGAGTGGGAATGGCCTGCCCTTGAGTAGGCAGCCTATGCGAGATTTCGCTGGTTAGATACCTGGCATCTCTCAGCTTTCACACATCTTCTTCCATAACGGAGGAAGCCATCCACCGGCCTTGAAGGTCGGGGCCGGACATCGTCGGAGGTCTGGAGTGCCTAAAACTAGAGCTTTGGGTGTTGGAACTCGAAGCAAGGGGCGGATTCGATTGGATTAAGAAGAGGTGAGCCGAGCCTTGGTCCCTTTATAAAGGAGTTGAATACCAAGAGCCCTCCCCGTAACCGTTTGAGACTCGCTTTCAATTAGGGAGTCATACCAAAGGCACGGTTGGGTTATCCACGCCCGTATTGATGAGAATCCCGGAATAAGGGGACACGATCTCTGCTTTGACAAGACGTGCCAAGGAAACTGCCTCGCTAAACGCGCTAAGGTGGAACAGTAAAACGATTCGAATAAAGGCCTGGCCGTGACGTCATGCTACGGAATACATCAGCAGATTAGATTTGTGCAGATATTATTCTCTCTATGGTGGCATGTGGAACTTATTTTTCAGAGCCGGACACTATCCTGGTGTTCAACATCATCTATGAAGTATTCGGAGGAAGAACCCGTCTTGCAATGCCGAAGACAATTTGCGCGCCGAACTCGTCGTCATTGAAGCCTGGTTCAGGGGCTACTGAGGGAGTCCTGGATTAGGGGGTGTCCGGATGGCCGGACTATGACCTTTGGCCGGACTCCCGGACTATGAAGATACAAGATTGAAGACTCCGTCGCGTGGCCGGATGGGACTTTCCTTGGCGTGGAAGGCAAGCTTGGCGATACGATATGAAGATGTCCTCCCATTGTAACCGACTCTGTGTAACCCTAGCCCTCTCCGATGTCTATATAAACCAGAGAGTTTTAATCCGTAGGACGACTAACAATCATACCATAGGCTAGCTTCTAGGGTTTAGCCTCTCTGATCTCGTGGTAGATCAACTCTTGTACTACCCATATCATCAATATTAATCAAGCAGGAGTAGGGTTTTACCTCCATCGAGAGGGCCCGAACCTGGGTAAAACATCGTGTCCCTTGTCTCCTATTACCATCCGCCTAGATGCACAGTTCGGGACCCCTACCCGAGATCCGCCGGTTTTGACACCGACACTAGGGATGTGACAGCTCCACCCACAAGGGTCCACGAAGAAGCAACCTTGTCTATCCCACCATGGCCATCCTCCACGAGGGACTTGCCTCACTAGGGTAGATCTTACAAACTCCTTGGTTCAACTCCACAATCTTGACGGAGGCTCCCAAGTGACACCTAACCAATCTAGGAGACACCACTCTTCAAAAGGTAATAGATGGTGTGTTGATGATGAACTCCTTGCTCTTGTGCTTCAAATGATAGTCTCCCCAACACTGAACTCTCTCTCATAGATTTGGCTATGGTGAAAAGATGACTTGAGTGGAAAGTAACTTGGGGATGTCTAGAGATCAAGATTCTTGTGGTTGGTTTGGAATATCTTGGTCTCAGCACATGAGTAGGTGGTTCTCTCTTAGAAAATGAATGCTAGAAGTGTAGGCACATTATGATGGCTCTCCTCACGAATGAAGAATGGGTGGAGGGGTATATATAGTCTCCACACAAAATCTAGCCGTTACGCACAGATTCCCAAACTCGGTGGAACCGAATGGTCAAACTCAGTCAGACCGATTCAGGTAAAAATGTGAACGTTTAGGATTTCCGGTGGGACCTGTCGGATATTGGGTTCTGGCAAAACCCTTAAGGTTCGAACTCTGGGGTGCGCACGAAGATCTTCTCCCTACCGAAACACGCCCACAGCCTCGCCGCGATTCTAAGCTAGCACGATGAACAACACAAGAGACGCAAGGTTTATACTGGTTCAGGCCACCATTGTGGTGTAATACACTAATCCAGTGTGTGCTGTGGTGGATTGGCTCTTGGGATGATGATGAACAGTACAGAGGAAGAACAGCCTCGCGAGGAGAGGTGTTGTTGTGTGGTGTGTTTGGAGAGGAGTCGATCCGTCTCCGTTGGCTCTAGATCATATGCCTCTAGATGAGATGATCCCTCCATCAGATGACTTCTACTGTGGTGGCTAGCCCTATTTATAGAGGCCCTGGTCCTCTTCCCAAATATTGAGCAGGAAGGGAGCCAACAACGGACATTTTGAAAGGGGACAACTAGTAAAAGCTATCCTGACTAAAGGTGGTCTTTGACTGCCAAAGGTGTTGGTGATGATGCCATCTTGGGCTCCATGGTGACCTCCATCCTGCCGTTCTGCTGGTCTTGGTCTCGTTGCACTGATATGGAAACCTTTGCCTGATGCCTCGATACTCCGCACCTGCGCTTGCCCCCTTTGCACCAAAGAGGAAACAAGGACACTGCATGGGCTGGCGCCCGCCTAGTCTCGATCGTCATGGCTTGCGTCATGGGTACCTTGCGAGGTACCCCTCGCCTTGATCTCTCCGCCTCCTCACGAGCCTGCCTGGTGAGGCCGCCCCTGAAGAGGCCTTGCGTCATCCGCTCCGCGAGGCTTGGCCCCTCGCGAGGGTATTGAGTGTTTGTTGATGAAGACATGCCATACTGGGCCACTGGTTGAGCCACGCTGCAGGCCGCAGGCAGGCAGGTCTGAGGACCCCCGTTCCCAGAACACCGACAGTAGCCCCCGGGCCCAAGGCGTTCTTGGACTTGGCTTAGCAGCGAAGCCAAAGGGCAAGTGCGGAGTGCCACGGGCCCCAACAGCATGCGGCCTTGGTTGCTGCATGGTGATTGATTGGATGTGGGCGTCTCCGCTTCCCCACGCTGCCTCGGCAACTACCCGACTGATAAAAAGGCTGGCCTGGGTAAGGCTTTCCCTCATTGCTCTCCTTCGCCTTGCTCCAGATCCCCTTCATTGCTCCCTTGCTTCCGGAATCTCCAGATCTGCTCCATTCCTCCCCCTTCAGCGAGCAATGCCGCCCCACAAGGGAAAGGTCTACGCGCTGCCGGCTTGGTATTCGCCGGCCCTGGACGCCCCCAATATGTCAGAGAAGAATCTCGCTGCTACGCACCTGATGACAATGGTGATGGGCAGCGAGATGGGGGAGAATGAACTCCGGGCTGGCTCCGCTGAGCCGGAGGCTAAGGGGAGCACCTTCTACCCCTTCTTCATGAATGCCGTCATCGCCAGCCTGGTTCCTCCCTTCTCCGAGTTCTTCTACACCGTCCTCCGCCATTACAGGTTGCAGGCCCTTCATCTCCATCCCGACTCTGTTCTCCTTTTGTGTATTTTTGCCTACTACTACAAGGCGCATGTTGGGGTGATGCCGCCCATGGCTTTGCTGCGCCACTTCTTCTCCCTCTGAATCAACGGCGAGCACACCTTGGCGTGCGCCAACTTCATTGCGTATTCCAAGGCCAATGCAATCTCGAAGACCGGGAAGAGGGCCGACAACTTTCGGAGCAAGAGGGTCATGATGGATGCCAAATGCATACACTCCCAGTTGGTGTTGCCAACGGAGCCGCCCCAGTCTGACGAGGGGTGGTCTCGCGCGAAGCTTACCGACGACCGGGCGAAGCTGGTGTTGGAGAGGATGAACACCGACTTGAAGCCGGGTAACGTGAAGGCGGCGAAGTTGACGGGGGCCACACTCCTGAGGGAGTTCTTGACGCAGCGAGTGGCCCCGCTCCAGGCGCACTCGCGCCCATTGTGGAGGCTTGGGGGTGTAGATGACAAGCTCCGTCTAAATCCGGTGGCCCTGGCTGACGACGAGCTGGCTTCAGCCCTTCGCCTCTTGGTTGGAGACGACCTGGAAGGCTTGGAGGGCGCCCCTGCCCCCCTTTTGTTCCGTGACGACTGGGAACATGTGGTGGATTCCATGCCCACCTTTGATGGGTGTGGCCTGGTGCCGACGGAGCCTCCTGTGGCCTAGGGGGTGACAGCACCGGTGGAAGTGTCTTCAGGCGACTCCCATGGGGGAGGAGAGGAAGACGAAGAAGAAGAGGAGTGCCACTCGGAGGCGACCACTAAGGGGACGGGGGGGACCTCCCGCGGTGCAGGGACAACATCCTCCACACCCTGCCGGACGATGGCGAGGCCGACGCCACGCGAGAGGAAGAGGACTCGCCCGTGATCCCAAAGAAAGGCAGGTCGGCGCTGGTCTCCCGAGGGGCTACTCCTGCCCAGGCACCGCCTGAAGCCGTCTCCAGCCCTTCTGGTGCACCCTCTTCGGCTCCTAGACATCTCGAGGTTGCACCCCAGACCAAGACGCTCTTGGGCTTTAAGCTCGGCAAGAGGTCGGTGGCCTATGCCGAGATTGACCAGTAAGTGCTCGAACTCCGTCTTGTTCTTGTTTTTCTTGCCACGATTGACGTTCTCCATCAATTGGGTAGGCCGCCACTTGCAGCGAAGAAGAAGAAGGGGGACACGGTGGTTCCGCCTGGGGCGGACTCATCTGCCGTGGCCGCACCTTTATCCATGGGAAGGGGAGGCGGCAAAGTTCGCACCTCCCCTACCCGATCGTCCTCGTGAGGCCCGGAGGAGCGCTCTGGCGGGGTGCCAGCCCCCATGGCCCTGCTGGCTCCGAAGGTGCCGACGCCTAATGCTGTTGCTGAGGTACCCAAGTCTCAGGAGCCCCCAGTCTCCCGAGCCATGGTTACGCCGCCGCCTCCTCCCACAGTGCCGCTGGTTCCGGATTCTCCTGCTTCCTCCGCCGTCTTGGACCGTTCCCTTACCGAGCTGGGCCAGCTGCGAGAAGACCTCTAGGGCGCCAACTTCCACTTGGTAGCCGGGCACCTGGAGCTGATCTCTGGCTGGGTTCACTGTGATACCTCTGTCCGAGCGGCGCTGAGTCGGGCCGCGACATCTTCTGAGGAGGAGAAGCAAGCCGCCACCCAGGCCGCAGCCACCCGCGATGCGGCACTGAAGGATGCCACGGTCACCCAGGACCGCTGCAAGGTGCTAGAGCCTGAGCTGCAGGGCTTGCGCGATGAGCAGGCCAAAGAAGTCCGCGACCGCCAGGCGAAGGAGGAGAAGATGAAGGCTCGGGAGGATGCTGTCAGGGACCACGACGCCGAGCTGACATGGCTGTCGGAGTTGCAGGCTGCTGAGCGCAGCCGGCTGGAGACGGTGGAGCAGAAGCTGAAGACGGAGAGAGCCGAGCTGGACGCCAAGGCGAAGGTCCTGGCCGAGGACCGCATGGACTTCACGCGCCTTGAGGAGAGATCTACAAGGCGCTGAAGACGCTCTACGAGGGAGGCTTGGAGAAGCTGCTGGCTGGTGCCAAGGACGGCCCCGCCCAGCTGCTTCCCTTCTTGGTCGAGGCGCTCAAGGAAGTTGTGACCAGCGTCGGCCCCATGGTTGAGGTTGAAGCTCGCGTCCTTTCTTTTGCGGCGCTGACGCGCGTCTTCAGCCACGTCTACCTTTGCGACCCTGACGCCAATCTCGATGAGCTACTGGAGCCCGTGGACGACG
This sequence comes from Triticum dicoccoides, assembly GCF_002162155.2. Classification (NCBI taxonomy): domain Eukaryota; kingdom Viridiplantae; phylum Streptophyta; class Magnoliopsida; order Poales; family Poaceae; genus Triticum; species Triticum dicoccoides. The sequence continues at coordinate 378,545,984 of NC_041385.1, read as the reverse complement.
AGCGCTTCGCTGCTACTACTGAAGCTGTGAAGGGCCAGGTGGAAGCCTTGTTGGCAAAGTTCCGCGCCTTTGCCACTGTGCCCACGGCAGGTGCTGCTGATCCCGTGGCCTCGGGAGGTGGAGCTGGCGGGGGCGACACTATCACGGAGGCGGAGCCCCTAGCGAATGACGGTATTGCCCAAGGGTGATCTTCTCGTGGCTTCTTTCCTGTTTCAACTCCTGCAATGTGCACCATTCCTCGTGGAGGCGTTTAAACTTGCGTTTGGTATTGTGAAGACAATTATGGTTTGTAATATTTGCTCCTGGATTTGCTTCGAAATCTTGCGGTTTTCTTCCAATTTGCTTTGTGTTCTACCTCGGCAGAGCCTGGCCTCGCGCATACCTCAACCGCCGTTAGCCCCGACCGGATCACCAGGACGGGACCAAGGAGTGAAGGGCTACGTGACAAGTTAGGCTCCTGAGTCGCGATGCTCAGGAGTCCCCCTTGACGTGCAAATAGCAAATAGGGAGGGAATGTAGGGGTGGATTTGTCGTTCTACGTCGGCAGGGCCCGGTCCCGCGCATATCTCAACCGCCATTAGCCTCGCGGAACTAAGGAGTGAGGGGCTACGTGACTAGTTAGGCTCCTGAGTCGCGATGCTCAGGAGTCCCCCTTAACGTTCAAATGATCTTCATATACCTTGGTTCCGCTCGGGGAGAGGCGCGCGATGACTAGGTCCATGGGACCTGTTTGGGTGGCGTGCGTTCGGGCGTGACCCGGGCGCAGCCCCGTGTCCAGCCCCCTCGTGTGACGCTCCCGAGGGGAGGTATTGCGATGAGGCCAGACACTAAGCTCTGGGCTCCCTGAGGTTGATACGGCCGTGGGCCGCCCTCAGTTGTTTATCACCAGCGCAGAGCATAGCGCTTCCGTATGTGTACGGGCATAGCCGCTCCTCAGCAGTGTCGTCAGCCAGCACGGAGCATGGTGCTTCCACTTGTACGTGGGAGGGGGCCCCCCTCCGGGAGGAGCCCCGAGGCGTGTACAGCCCCTCCCTGACAGGTGGCTTGCACGGAAGGGCTAGACGAGGTGTATCTGGACACTCGTGAGCCAACGCGGGACTCACGAGGCCCTACCTCAAGGCGGGTTGCGCCTGATCTTGAGCCTTGGACGGCTGTGTGTTCCTGCGAGATGGTTAGATGCAAATGCTCTATGTTCAGGTCCCGACCCTCGAGCGAGCTCAGTCGTCGCTGATATGCCAAGTCGCGATGTCGTGGACAAGGCCAGGGGGTGAGGGATGGAGAGCCAGTAAGAGCACCTGAGTCACGATGCTCAGGAGCCCCCTTTTTAACGCGCAAGCGATTTGCATGAGGGAGAGGAGGCCCGTGGCAGGCGGCAGATGATAATCATAGGCAGGTTAAGCACGAAAGGCAAATCAGCTTAGATAAATGCAAGAGGGATACATGCCACTCGGTCAGGCCCGAGCGGCTTGGGGATGATGCAGTCCGAGGGGCACCCCTAGCAAGGTAAACTAAAGACTTAAGCAAAAGGGATACATGTCGCAGGGGCGGACCCATGCGTCCTGGGAATGATGCAGCCCTAAGGGCGCTCCCAGCTGAAATGAACTCGGAAGATGTCACCTGGTACCGTTGTAGAGGGGGTGTTGGAGTAGCTGAAGATGCGCGACGAAGAGGCCGATCATCACGAGGCACTAGAGCCCTGAGCCTCCGGAGGCTCTGGGGGTCCAAGCGGTTCCTCGAGGACCATCTCCATCTCCGCCTGTACCACATGATGCCTGGCCTCCTGAGCCGACAGAATGCTCCGCAGATGGTGCTGGTGGGTGACAGCCGTGTTCGGCAGGTCGAAAGGCATGCGAACATAGTTGTGCGGCGGACCCTCGCAACATCCAACGCGCGAAGGCCAGAGGCGCTCCTGAGATGCGGCTCGGTTGAGCCCTGGGACATCGATGCAGACGCGCATCCCACCATCCTCGCCTAGATGGGGAGCTACGCCAGGCGAACGACGATCACCGCGTATGACTCTTGCTTCCTGAAGCTCCTGAGTGGTCTTGGTGATGAACTCCTGAGGGTTAGGCTTTCCTTGCCCCATGCCTTCCTGAGGGAAACGTGCTGCAAAGCACACCTCCAAGTGGTGCCCGAGCGCCTCCCTCGTGATTTTGGCAAAGTTCGAGGCCCTCTAGAAGAGATCCCCCGAGCCCTGCCCGAGGAGGGCGCCAGGCGCGCCTTCCTATGCGATGGAAGGAGGCGCCCCTTGCATGGGCGCGGATCCTGATGCAACACCTCCTGAGATGCCAACCTCGTGAGGCCTTGAGCTGGGCGATGTCTTGTTCTTCTTGGGGACTGCCTCAGGAGGGTTCTCGCCTTGTTGTCCGGGTCCTCGATTGATGCAGCTTGGAAGGCGCGCTCGAGGGAGCACACTGCATCCTTGTCTTCGCAGGGAACTGTGATGATTCCGCCGCTTCCTGGCATCTTGAGGACGTTGTAGCCGTGGTGGGTCACTGCCATGAATTTGGCCAGGGCTGGATACCCGAGGATGGCATTGTAGGGCAGGCGGATGTGGGAAACGTCGAAGTCGATGAGCTGGGTGTGGTAGTTGTTGCGGTGCCCGAAAGTGACAGGGAGGCGGACCTGCCCTATCGGGGTATTGGAACCGTCGGTAACTCCCGAGAAATGCTTGGTAGGTTGAAGTTGATCATATGGCACTTGGAGGTTGTTGAACATCTCGACGGACAGAACATTGAGCCCTGCGCCGCCATCGATGAGGGTCCTGGTAACTTGCACGTTGCTGATAACTGGGGAACAAAGCATCGGGAGGACGCCAGCGGTAGCCGAACACTTGAGTTGATCTGCTGAGCTGAATGTGATGGCGCACTTGGACCACCTGAGAGGGCGCGTGGCCTTGAGCTTGGGGAGGACTACATTCACCTCGTGAGCAAACTCTTGAAGATGCGCTAAGAAGCTGGGGCCTGGGCACCGCCCAAGATGCAAGCGATAATACGTGGCTCCTGGAAGCCCCCAGCCCCCTCGTCCTAGTGGTGGTCGTCGATCCTTCTTGGCAACGGCGGTAGAGGAGGAAGGCCTGCGTTGCCCTGCGGGCGATCCTTGTGAGGCTGATCCCTCCAGGCTCCCTCGCGAGACTGGTCCTGCCAGCGATCCTCACGAGGTCGGTCACGCCACTCCTGGCGAGGGCCTCGGTCGTCCCATCGTCCTCCGCCTCGTCCTCCTCCTTGGTTGTAGCCCCAGTCATTGCGCTCGGGGCGTTGACCGAAGCGTACTTCTTGAACGGCCCTGAGCTCCTGGCACTCGTTGGTGTTGTGGGTGTGGAGGTTGTGGTAGGCGTAGAACGGTCATCTGCCCTTGGACGACTCCAGATAGTCCTTGCCATGCTTCGTGTCTGGTTCTGCTGCGAGCACGACTGCTCCTTTGCGCTTCACGTCCTTGGCCTTGGTTTTCTTCTCTTCTGGGTCAGCAACTAGGAGCTCAACAAGGGAGAGGCGTCCTTCCTCAGCTCTTGCGCACTTGGTCGCCAAGTTGAAAAGCTCCAAGGATGTGCACAGATCCTCATGGATGGCGAGCTCCTCCTTCATCTTGACATCGCGGACGCCATCAGAAAACGCTGAGATGATGGCCTTGTCCGTCACCTTGGGGATCTTGAGGCGGGCGCTATTGAAGCGCTGGATGTATTTCTGCAGGGTCTCTCCAGGCTACTGCTTGAAGCGGCGCAAGTCACCCACGCCCGGGGGGGCGGTCGTGAGTGCCCTAAAAGTTGGCGATGAAGCGGCTACGCATCTCGTCCCAGGAGGAGATCGAGCCGGGGGGAGATTTATGAGCCATGTGCGGGCACCGTCCTTGAGCGCCATGGGAAACCAGTTCGCCATGACCTTTTCGTCTCTGTTGGCCGCCTTGATGCCCAGCTCATAGAGCTGCAGGAACTCCGTGGGGTCGGCAGTACCGTCGTAGCGGGGAGGCAGGTCCGATTTGAACTTGCGGGGCCAGGCGACACCACGCAGCTCGATGGTGGAGGCTCGGCAACCTGTTGTGGCTACCGGAGTCCTTTGCAGACGCGGGGCTTGCTCTTGATGGTTCCGGCGCACCGCCGCCAGGGGCAGCACGGGGTCTTGGCGTGCTGGTGCAGGGAGCACGGGAGCACCTTCTTGGGGCTGAGGGATTTCTTGACAGCTTCTTTCTTGCCGCGCGGGCGCTGGGCGTGGTGGTTTACGCCCAGAGGCCATGCGCCTTGGAGCCAGGGCTCGTCTTGGGGCCTTGGAGCCGCGTCGCCCATGCATGACGGAGGGCGAGGCAGCAAGAGGGACATCGCGGGAGAGCCCCCTGCGGCGCTGACGAGCTCGGTGATGTGAGCGAGCCACTCCTCGTAGAGGTCGTCGACAGGGCGGTAGTGCAGGAGCTCACATGCCAGGAGCAACGCGGCCTGCGCGTCCGTGGGGGCGCGACGAGCGTGAGACGACGAACCAGCTGGGGTCAGCGACGGAGTGGCGGTGCGGCCTTCCCGCCGCACCGAGGGGTGCAGTGAAGATGCTTGCTTCTCGATCCCCGCCGGGCCGGTGGCTGCGTTGGCAGCTGGCGACAAAGAACAATGAGGAGGCCCACCGACGGGAGCCGTCTGGGTGACGCGGGCAGCGAGAGCAGCCCGGTGCTCAGCGCTATCTCAGTGAGCGTCTGCCATGGATGCGACGAAGCGATGGGACATAGATCGATGGAAAGAAGATTTCGGCGCACCCCTACCTGGCGCGCCAAGTGTCGGATATCGGGTTTCGGCAAAACCCTTAAGGTTCGAACTCTAGGGTGCACACGAAGATCTTCTCCCTACTGAAACACGCCCATAGCCTCGCCGCGATTCTAAGCTAGCACGATGAACAGCACAAGAGACGCAAGGTTTATACTGGTTCGGGCCACCGTTGTGGTGTAATACCCTAATTCAATGTGTGGTGTGGTGGATTGCCTCTTGGGCTGATGATGAACAGTATAGAGGAAGAAAAGCCTCGCGAGGAGAGGTGTTGTTGTGTGGTGTGTTTGGAGAGGAGTCGATCCGTCTCCGTTGGCTCTAGATCAGATGCCTCTAGATGAGATGATCCCTCCATCAGATGACTTCTACTATGGTGGCTAGTCCTATTTATAGAGGCCCTGGTCCTCTTCCCAAATATTGAGCGGGAAGGGAGCCAACAATGGCCATTTTAAAAGGGGACAGCTAGTACAAGCTATCCTGACTAAAGTTGGTCTTCGACTGCCAAAGGTGCTGGTGATGACGCCGTCTTGGGCTCCACAGTGACCTCCATCCTGCCATTCTGCTGGTCTCGGTCTTGTGGCACCGATATGGAAACCTTTGCCTGATGCCTCGGTACTCCATGCCTGCGCTTGCCCCCTTTTCACCAAAGAGGAAACGAGGACACTGCATGGGCTGGCGCCTACCTGGTCTCGATCGTCATGGCTTGCATCATGGGTACCTCGCGAGGTACCCCTCGCCTTGATCTCTCCGCCTCCTCGTGAGCCTGCCTGGTGAGGCCGCCCCTGAAGAGGCCTTGCATCGTCCGCCCCACGAGGCTTGGCCCCTCACGAGGGTCTTGAGTGTTTGTTGATGAAGACAGGACGTAGTGCACCACTGGTTGAGCCACGCTGCTGGCCGCAGGCAGGCAGGTCTGGGGACCCCTGTTTCTAGAACGCCGATAGGACCGACAAGGTCAACTTGGTGGGACCGATGTGCAGGGGTTAGGGTAAAACCTCAACTCAGTTTGACCGATTGCTCAAACTCGGTGGGACCGATTTTGGTAATAAGAAAACTAAGTATTGGTCAAGCAAACTCGGTGGGACCGACTGAGCAAACTCGGTGAGACCAAAATTGTTACAACAGGTCACAGAGAATTTGCAAGCCCATCTTGGTGAGACCGAGATCCCATCGGTGAGACCGAACTGATTAGGGTTGGGCAGTGGTTGTATCAGATGAAACTCGGTGGCGCCGGATAGATCAAATTGGTGGGGCCGAGTTTGACTTTTAGGTTTAGGACATACGTGGATGTGAGAAAGTGGTTGAGGGATTTAAAGCATATCACTAAGCATTTTGAGCAAGCAAGCCATTAAGCAATACCTCATCCCCTTTTAATAGTATTGGCTTTCCTATGGACTCAATGTGATCTTGGATCACTAAAATGAAAATGTAGAGTCTTGAGCTTTCTGCTAATGTTTATCTTTAGCAACTTGAAGGGGTTCCACATCCTCTTGTCCATGCCACTCAAATATTGAACTTATCTGAAACATACTAGATGAAACTATTAGTCCAACAAGAGATATGTTGAGATTAATTACCAAAATCACCCAGGGAGCACTTGTGCTTTCAATCTCCCCCTTTTTGGTAATTGATGACAACATACATCAAAAGCTTTAGATAAAGATATTGCAAAAGCAAGTAAAGCTTTGGAAAGACATGCAACATGCATCAGCTCCCCCTGCATGTATGCAATCTTGTGATGATAGATCATAAGGGTGTGAGAATGCATAAACATTATAGAGCAAGTAATGAGTTACATGTGTCTTGGCTATTGCATCAGAGCAAATGGTGTAGATACTAGAAATATACCATCATGTTCATGAGTCTCTCTTGCAAACCATATATACCTCAGCAAGAGATCTTCATGCACATGAGTGTGATGCATATACTTACCTTGTGGTCTTGAACTAGCTTTGAAGGAGATGTACCTGGGTAAACAAGGTTAGATAACACAAGAACATCTACTTGACAGAGAAAAAACAGGAGATCACAAGAATACCAAGATTGGGATGACATGTTGAGAGCGAGTACTAGGTACTTTATTTGGTTATTGACATGTCCCCAAGAATAAAGATATGCAATGAATTCCAAAGATTTTCTTCCCTTAGGTGTCTTTCTCCCCATGAATGTGACATAGGATAATGGGAGAAGATAGGGTAATAGAAAAGCAGAGTAGACAAGAAAATCAGAGCAAAATAAAATCATACCATGTCTTTCCCCTCTTGAAGACATGAGACAACTTTCCTCTTAAGAATAGGAGCATCAGGAGAAGCCTTAGGAGTGCATTCTCTCTTATGTGATAAGCTTTGAGGTGCTCTCTCTGCCCCTTTGACATCAATTTCCAAGAAGGGACTTCTGGAGCATGAGTTAAGTAGGCTTGGTCCTTGAGTCACATTACAAAGCAACATGTAATAGGATGCTGGTAGAGGATAAGTATCATTGAGTGGAGCTGGGACAAATATGCAGAATGCAAGTGAAACTATTTTTATCTCAGTATTGACACCGGTAGCACCGAGTTTCTTTTGTCTGTGACACTGAGATGGTTCAGTTCAGCTGAAGAAATCAATCCGGTGAGAACGAGTTCAATCCAGAGAGTAAGTACTTGTCACCGCAGCTCACTTAGGCAATTAAGATCTCACAAGGATATGCAAGGAATTAACTAAAGGATTTGCAATGAATTGGATGCAGAGAAATGTAGAAAAGAATAGAGAAAAAGAAAATAAATCTAGATGAAGTTTTATTTTTGAAAGGAAAACTAGCAAGCAAGAGACAAGTGCAAGGGCACAAAGGAACAACATATAACTTCATCTAGAAATGGTCGGCGACAAAGTTACCTATGTTAGAGTATATTGACTTAGGATTCAAGTGAGAACACTTGATCATAGGTCATACTCATCGTTTAAGCTCAAAATGAGGTTTCCATTTTTCGTTTAAGCATTTTGATGTATTCACATCTTGTTGAGTTGCCTTGACCCATGTCTTGGGGTAAAGCATCTCTAATATGGAATGACATACCTTGGGTGTTGGTGTTGAACTTGGTCATGTTGTTGAACTTGTTAGGGTGCTCAAGTTGATGTAGATCATCAAGAGATGGGAGCACTACTTGTAGTTGAAGTTCATCTTCCTGCATGGGTTAGTCTTGCAAGGAAGAGCACTTGTGTATCTAATTGAAAGTTGATATAAGGAATTTGTCAAAGGATATATTGAATGGATTCCTGCTTCCTTGTCTTCATCCACCATTTTGTAGAGACTTGTATATGTAGAGATTTCTTAGCATGTGATTGAGTTGAAATCTCATAGAGTTGGGTTCGTCCTAGTACCTACAAGGGTTAGATAGCATGCAAGAGTACAAGAATATCCAAGACATATGATCATCATCATAAGAGAAATGTCAAGGATTAGTCATAGTTAGGCTCATGCGTTGCATGCATCCACATGGAGTTTCTACTCCAAATTTGAGGCATCAATAATGTTCAATTCACCTCTCAACCAGCAAAACACTTTCTCATCAAGTGGTTTGGTTAGTATATCCGCCAATTGCTTATTGGTGCGAACATGCTTATGTTTGATATCTCCCTTAGCAACATGATCTCGAATGAAATGATAACGAACTTCAATATGCTTAGTTCGAGAATGTTGCACGGATTATGAGAAATCTTAATAGCACTCTCATTGTCGCAAAGCAATGGAACATGTTTCACATATATCCCATAATCTTTAAGAGTTTGGGTCATCCAAAGTAATTGAGCACAACATGAATCGACGGCAATGTATTCCACTTCGGCGGTGGATAAGGATACCGAGTTTTGTTTCTTGGAGGACCAAGACTGTTGGCGTTCTGGGAACGGGGGTCCCCAGACTTTCCTGCCTGCGGCCTATGGCGTGGCTCAAGAGGTGGCCCCGTACGGCCCGTCTTCATCAACCCAAGCTCAAGACCCTCGCGAGGGGCCAAGCCTCGCGGGGCGGATGACGCAAGGCTTCCACAGGGGCGGCCTCACCAGGCAGGCTCGCAAGGAGGCGAAGAGATCAAGGCAAGGAGTACCTCGCGAGGTGCTCGTGACGCAAGCCATGACGATCGAGACTAGGCGGGCGTCAGCCAGCGCAGTGTCCTCATTTCCTCTTTGGTGCAAAGGGGGCAAGCGCGGGCGCAGAGCACCAAGGCATCAAGAAAAGGTTACCATATCGGTGCAACGAGACCAAGACCAGAAGAGCGGCTGGACGGAGGTCACCATGGAGCCCAAGACGGCGTCATCGCCAGTGCCTTTGGCAGTCGAAGACCAACTTTAGTCAGGATAAGTTGTACTAGCTGCCCCCCTTCAAAATGGCCGTTGTTGGCTCCCTTCCCGCTCAATATTTGGGAAGAGGACCAGGGCCCCTATAAATAGAGATAGCCACCACCGTAGAGAGGGGATCATCTCATCCAGAGCGGATCGAATCCTTCCCAAGTAGAACACCGCACCAGCTCAAGAACACCCCTCGCGAGGCTGTTCTTCCTCAGTACTGTTCATCATATACCCAGAGGCAATCCAACACACCTCACACTGGATTAGGGTATTACACCACAACGGTGGCCCAAACCAGTATAAACCTTGTGTCCCTTGTGTTTTTCATCGTGTAGCTTTGACTCGCGGTGAGGCTTTGGGGCGTGCATCGGTAGGGAGAAGATCTTCGTGTGCACCCCAGAGTTCGTACCTTAAGGGTTTTGCCGGAACCCGATATCCGACATTTGGCGCGCCATGTGGGCGTGCGCCGGAGCTCTCCCTTCCGTCGATCTGCTCTCCATTAGCACCGCGCTTCACCCTCATGGACGACCACGCGCTGCCCGCTTCGGTGGCCGACGTCAGCACTGGGGCCAGGGGGCTCCGAGCCTTGGCCCCCGCCTTGCGGTAGGTGCAGTGGCCGAACAAGTTCAAGCCAGAGATATCGCCTCTCTACAACGGCACGTCCTCAAGGCCGGGGGCAATGACAAGATGATGTCCAACTGGCTTCCCATGGCCCTCACTGGCGTCCCGCGCATGTGGCTGCTCCACCTGCCAACGGCTTCTGTGGCCTCCTGGCAGGAGCTATGCGACCTCTTCCTCGCCCACTACACTGCGGCGGCGCCCCCGGTTGTCGCAGCTCTCCTAGGCGGCTCACAGGCGCCACCCTCGGGCCGCCAGGTCAAGCCGTTCGTCCGCCAGATCAGCACCATCCTCACACAGCACGGAGCTCCTCCAGGTTGGGCAGCACCCGCCGCCGACCTGACCTTCAGCTCTGACGATCACCCCGTCAACACTGCCTGCTCGGGTGCGCTCCCAATGCTTTGCACGCCCACCATCTGCCACATGGCCATCACCAGGACCCTCATTTCGCCGGTGGTGCCGGCCTCAACGTGCTCTCAGTGGAGGCCTTCAGCCTCCTCCATGTGCTGTTGGAATGGCTCCAACCCAGCTAGCCCTTCTCAGGTGTCGGAGGTGGTTCCTCCTGCGCCCTGGGGCAGATCAGCCTTCCGGTGGCCTTCGGCACCCACGACAACTTCCGCATGGAGCTGGTTAACTTTGACATCGCTCACATCGGCCTCCCATACAACCCCATCCTCGGCTACCCCGCCTTGGCCCAATTCATGGCAGCGACCCATCCGACCTACAACCTCATGAAGATGCCTGGGAACAGCGGCGTCCTCACCGTCGCTGGAGATACCAAAGACGCTCTGCAGGCGCTCAAGCTCGCTCTCAAGGTGGCTATAGCAGCGCAGCCTGCCAACACTGACACCTCCCAGGCCAAGGGGGCTGCACCAACCAAGAAGAAGCAGTTGCTCACCCAAGACAAGGCAGAAACCAAGAATGTACTAGTTGATGAGGATGGGTCCTCCGGCGCCACCTTCACCATAGGTGCCAATCTCGACCCCGACCAAGAGGAGGCACTGGTGAAGTTCCTGCGCTCGAACAAGGAGGTGTTCGCGTGGGAACCCAAACAGCTAGCGGGGGTCCCAAGACAGGTGATTGAGCATCACCTGTGTGCCCTAATGTATGCCCCGTGAAGCAGAAAGCAAGGCCACAGTCCACCGAGAAGCAAGCCTTCATCGTCCAAGAAACCCGCAAGCTGGAAGCTGCAAGTGTCATTCGCGAGGTTTGCTACCCCGAATGGCTGGCAAACCCTATGGTTGTGCCAAAGAAGGGACGAAAGGAGCGCATGTGTGTCGATTTCACAAAACCTCAATAAGGCCTGCCCTCAAAATCCATTCCCACTCCCCCGCATCGACCAAATTGTCGACTCCACCATTGAGTGCAACCTGTTGTGCTTCCTGGATGCCTTTTCGGGCTATCATCAAATCAAGACGGCGATGCAAGACGTGGAGAAGACGGCCCTCCTGACCCCGTGCGGGGTGTACTGCTACACCTGCATGCCGTTTGGGTTGCGCAACGCGGGCGCAACTTTCCAGCGACTGATGCATATTGCCTTGGGCCGACAGCTCGGGACAAAAGCCGAGGCGTACGTCGACGACATTGTGGTGAAATCTCGGGAGGCGAAGACCTTGATACAGGACCTGGAAGAAACCTTTGCGAGCCTACGTGAAGTGGGCCTACGGCTTAACCCGGAGAAGTGCGTGTTTGGTGTTCCCTCTGGCAAGCTTCTGGGCTTCCTCGTGTCCCACAGGGGGATCGAGGCCAACCCAGAGAAGGTCAAGGCAATCAAAGACATGAGTCCGCCGCAAACCCTCAGGGAAATGCAGAAACTCGCCGGACGCGTAACTGCGTTAGGGTGCTTCATCTCCAAGCTGGGGGAACGTGCGCTGCCCTTCTTCAAGCTGATGAAGAAGAAGGGCCCGTTCGAATGGACACAAGAGGCCGACGAAGCGTTTCAAGATCTCAAGAAGTACCTGACCAGCCCTCCGGTGATGGTGGCACCACGCCCTCAGGAGCCCCTGGTGCTCTACCTTGGTGCCATGCCCTACTCCGCCAGCGCAGCTCTGGTGGCGGTTCGGGAAGAGCGTCGGGCCAAGGCCGCATCGCGGCCGAATGCGGCCCCAACCGCAGCAGCACCAGACCAAGAAAGCCTCGTGAAGACCACGGGCTCGGCAGATAGGGACCCGCCTCAACAAGAAGACACCCCCGGGGCTGAAGGGCTCTCACCAAGTAGCCAGGAGCTGGGGGGTTTCGGCGTCTCAGGAGGCGCTCAACTCTCCGGAGGGCGCGGGCTCCATCGGTGCACCCACCCTCATCGAGCATCCTATGTATTTCGTCAGCATGGTGTTGCGGGATGCAAGGGCACGATACCCCATGCCTCAGAAGCTCTTGCTCACACTATTGGTGGCCTCGCGTAAGTTGAGGCATTTCTTTCAAGGTCACCTCATCAAGGTTGTCTCGGCCTACCGATAGGAAAGGGTGCTCCGGAGCCCCAATTCCGCTGGAAGGGTCACCGAGTGGAACATTGACCTGCAAGCATTTCAGTTGGAATTCAGCACGACCAGAGTCATCAAGGGGGCCGGACTTGCAGATTTTGTGGCAGAATGGACAGAAGTGCCAGGGCTTGAAGCAGGTGAAGATTGGTCACTCTCCCCAGGAAGCGAGGCACCGGACGGCTGGGTCATGTACTTCGATGGGGCATTCTTGCGACATGGTGCGGGGGCCGGCGCGATGCTTATATCCCCCACTTGGGACACACTCTATTATGCTGTACAGCTCTGTTTCCAGCATGACGAGAAGGTCTCCAATAACATAGCAGAATATGAAGGCCTCATAGCGGGCTTAAAGGCTGCATCAGCACTAGGGGTGAAGCGCCTCATCATCAAGGGCGACTCACCTCTCCTCGTCAACTTCTCCAACAAAGTGTACGAGCCAGAGGATGAGCACATGGAGGCATATCTTGCAGAGGTACGCATGATGGAAAAGCAGTTTTGGGGGCTGGAGTTGCAGCATGTGCCCCGCCACACCAACCACGAGGCTGATGACATCGCCAGAAGGGCGTCCAAGCGGTTGCCTCAGGAGCCTGGCGTTTTCGAGGAACGGCTCTTCAAGCCCTGGCAGCACCATCACTATCAAGCACAGCGCAACCTCGGGAAGAGCTCCCTCAACCACCTGCCACAGGCACCCTGGCCAGTGGCCCAGCGCGCTTGCTCCTAGCTCTAGAACCTCAGGAGGGATGCTAGACTGCGGAGTTCAAGGACTACCTGATGCAAGGGACACTACCAGAGAAGGAGGAGGACGCGGAACGCGTGGCCCGGCAGGCCGCGGCCTACTGCATCCAAGATAGAGAGCTCTACCGGAAGCGGCCAAATGATGTTTCCCTGCGCTGCATCTCTAGGGAATAGGCGAAGGAGTTGCTGGCTGACATACACGGTGGAGATTGTGGACACCACTCATCGTCACGGACCCTCGTCGGCAAGGCGTTTAGCAGCGGGTTTTACTGGCCTACAGCACTCAACGACGCAATCGAGCTGGTGAAGGCTTGCGAAGCCTGTCAATTCCATGCCAAGCAGATCCATCAACCAGCTCAGGGCCTGCAGACCATCCCACTCTCGTGGCCGTTTGCGGTCTGGGGGTTGGATATCTTGGGCCCGTTCCCTCGGGCGCCAGGGGGCTACCGCTACCTCTACGTCGCCATCGACAAGTTCACCAAATGGGCGGAGGTGGAGGCCATCCGCACCATCCCGACTGGTTCTGCAGTCAAATCCATCAAGGGCCTCATCTGCCGATTCGGGGTCCCTAATCGCATCATCACCGACAACGGTTCACGGTTTACCAGCAATCTCTTCAAAACATATTGTGCTATACTTGGAATGCAGATATGCTACGCTTCGGTGGCACATCCCCGGAGTAACGGCTAGGCTGAACGCGCCAACGCAGAGGTCCTGAAAGGCCTCAAAACCAGGACCTTCAAGAAGAAGCTGGAGGCCTGCGGCATGGGCTGGTACGATGAGCTCCAGTCCGTGCTGTGGTCCATCCGCACTACCGCCAGCAACTCGACTGGCGAGACCCTGTTCTTCCTCGTCTACAGAGCAGACGCGGTCCTCCCTCACGAGGTCAGGGTTCGCTCCATGCGGGTCCTAGCATTGGATGAAGTGCAGCAGGACGCCATGCGGGGGGTGGACCTCATGCTGGGGGAGGAACACCGACGGGAGACCGCGCTACGAGCAGCAAAATACCAGCAGGCGCTGCAGCGGTACCACAGCCGCAACATCCGCCCCAGGACTCTTGAGGTAGGTGACCTCGTGCTCAGGCGGGTGCTCTCCAGGGAAGGGCTGCACAGGCTCTCTCCCATTGATACGTCTCCAAGGTATCTATAATTTTTGATTGTTCCATGCTATTATATTACCCCTTTTGGATGTTTATGGGCTTTATTTTACACATTTATATCATTTTTGGGACTAACCTACTAACTGGAGGCCCAACCCATATTGCTGCTTTTTTGCCTATTTCAGTATTTCGAAGAAAAGGAATATCAAACAGAGTCCAAACGGAATAAAACCTTCAGGAGCGTGATTTTTGAAACGAACATGATCCGGAGAGCTTGGAGTGCAAGTCAAGAAGCTTTAGAGGTCCCCATGAAATAGGGGGCTGCACCCCCTCCTGTAGGGCGCGTCCCCTGTCTCGTGGGCCCCTCGGGAGGCCACCGACGTACTTCTCCCTCCTATATATACCTACATACCCCGAAGTCATCCAGGAGCACCACGAAACACAATTTCCACCACCGTAACCTTCTGTATCCACGAGATCCCATCTTGGAGCCTTCGCCGACACTCTGCCGGAGGGGGAATCAACCACGGAGGGCCTCTACATCAACATCCTTGCCCCTCCGATGAGTTGTGAGTAGTTTACCACAGACCTACGGGTCCATAGTTATTAGCTAAATGGCTTCTTCTCTCTTTTTGGATCTCAATACAATGTTCTCCCCCTCTCTTGAGGAGATCTATTCGACGTAAACTCTTTTTGCGGTGTGTCTGTCGAGATCCGATGAATTGTGGGTTTATGATCAAGTTTATCTATGAATAATATTTGAATCTTCTCTGAATTCTTTTACGTATGATTGAGTTATCTTTGCAAGTCCCTTTGAATTATCAGTTTGGTTTGGCCTAGTAGATTGGTCTTTCTTGCCATGGGAGAACTGCTTAGCTTTGGGTTCAATCTTGCGGTGTCCTTACCCAGTGACAGAAAGGCTTGCAAGGCACGTATTGTATTGTTGCCATCGAGGATAACAAGATGGGGTTTATATCATATTGCATGAGTTTATCCCTCTACATCATGTCATCTTGCTTAATGCGTTACTCTGTTCTTATGAACTTAATACTCTAGATGCATGCTGGATAGCGGTCGATGTGTGGAGTAATAGTAGTATATACAGGCAGGAGTCGGTCTACTTGTTATGGGTGTGATGCCTATATACATGATCATGCCTAGATAATCTCATAACTATGCGCTTTTCTATCAATTGCTCGACAGTAATTTGTTCACCCACCGTAATACTTATGCTATCTTGAGGGAAGCCTCTAGTGAAACCTATGGCCCCCGGGTCTATCTCTTATCATATTTGCTTTCAATCTACCTATTATTTGCATCTTTACTTTTTGCATCTATCTTATAAAATACCAAAAATATATTTATCTTATCATACTATCTTTATTAGATCTCACTTTCGCAAGTGGCCGTGAAGGGATTGACAACCCCTTGATTGCGTTGGTTGCGAGTTCTCAGTTTGTTTGTGTCGGTGCGTGGGACTTTTTAGGAGCCTCCTACTGGATTGATACCTTGGTTTTCAAAACTGAGGGGAATACTTACGCTACACTTTGCTGCATCACCCTCTCCTCTTCGAGGAAAACCAA
Source organism: Triticum dicoccoides (assembly GCF_002162155.2). NCBI lineage: Eukaryota > Viridiplantae > Streptophyta > Magnoliopsida > Poales > Poaceae > Triticum > Triticum dicoccoides. The sequence goes on along the minus strand of NC_041385.1, from coordinate 378,530,409 downwards.
CGCAAGCTCAAGACGTAGCAAGAAGGATTTCTGGCGCCGTTGCCGGGGAGGTCTTCGCTCAAGTCAAGACATACCAAGTACCCATAACAAACTCATCTCCCTTGCATTTACATTATTTGCCATTTGCCTCTCGTTTTCCTCTCCCCCACTTCACCCTTGCCGTTTTATTTGCCCTCTCTTTCCCAATCTCTTCTCTATTTTGCTTGCCCTTTCGTTTGCTCGTTTGGTTGGAATAGATGCTTATTTATTGCTAAACAGAGAACCTAAGATCTATGGATCCTCATCTGCTTGCTAATCTTTTTAAGAGATCCAATTACGATGAACCAATTGCTAGTGAGTTTTGTGCACTAGATTATCTTTATGAAGCTTTGCTCAAAATTTGTGAATCTGAAAATTTCGATGAAGAAATTTATGAAGAGTTCACGATAACTCCTTGAATAAAAAGCATGATTGCAATGATTTTCCTATAAATTCTCTTGATGTCAATTGTGCTAATAATATGCAAAACCCTAAGCTTGGGGATGCTAGTTTTGCTATGTCTACTACTTGTTTCAATGATCATGATTGCGGTGATTCCTCTTATAACCCTTAAAATTCATTTAAGCCCCATGATGAATATGATATTGATAAAAATGTTTGCAATAATATTGAAAGTGGGTTCGGAAAGGTCATGACTTTAGTTAATTTTAATTGCACTATCTTGGAAGAGTGTCAACTTTGCATGCATGTGGATCATGTTGATAATATGTTTTGTGATAGCTATTTTGTTGAATTTGCCTATGATCCTACATGTAATTATTATGAGAGAGGAAAATATGGTCGTAGAAATTTTTATCTTATTAAATTACCTCTCGTCATGTTGAGATTGCTATCGTCTCTTTCTTCTTCCTTGCGTATACTAGTTTTTGCTTGCCTTGCAAATTTGTTTGCTTATAATATGCCTATGCATAGGAAGTATGTTAGACTTAGATGTGTTTGTCATGTGTTTCATGATACTTTATTTGTGCTTCAATTCTTGTCTTTCATGTGAGCATCATTAAAATTATCAATGCCTAGTTAGGGGCGTTAAACGATAGCGCTTGTTGGGAGGCAACCCAATATTTTTCCTTGTTGTTAGTAATAAATCTAGCATCTACCTTCTGTTTAGATGTGTTTTTATCTTTTAATTAGTGTTTGTGCCAAGTAGAACCTATAGGATAACCTACGATGATAGTTGATTTGATTCTGCTGAAAAACAGAAACTTTGCGCGCATAAATATAATTTTTTTTAAATCACAGGAACGTGCTTTTGCATTGATACTTTTTGCTGCCGATCAATAGACAAATTGTACAGGACTTCCTATTTTGGTAGGATTTTTAGAGTTCCATAAGTTTGCTTTAGTTCCAGATTGCTACAAACTATTCTGTTTTTGACAGATTCTGTTTTTCGTGTGTTGTTTGCTTATTTCAATGCATATATGGCTAGTAACTCAGTCTATGAACCATAAAGGAGTTGTTTAACACCAAAATAAATAAAGAATGAGTTCATTGCAGTACCTTTTGTGGTGGTTTTGTTTTCTTTCACTAACGGAGCTTATAAGATTTCCTGTTGAGTTTTGTGTTGTGAAGTTTTCAAGTTTTGGGTAAAGCTTTGATGGACTATGGAATAAGGAGTGGCAAGAGCCTAAGCTTGGGGATGCCCATGGCACCCCAAGATATTCAAGGATAGCCAAAAGCCTAAGCTTGGGGATGCCCCCGGAAGGCATCCCCTCTTTCGTCTTCGTTCATTGGTAACTTTACTTGGAGTTATATTTTTATTCACCACATGATATGTGTTTTGCTTGGAGCGTCGTGTATTATATTAGTCTTTGCTTTTTAGTTTACAAAAACCATCCTTGCTGTACACACCTTTTGGGAGAATCCTATTTGATTAGAATTTGCTAGAATACTCTATGTGCTTCACTTAAATCTTTTGAACTTGATAGTTTTTGATCTAGTGCTTCACTTATATCTTTTAGAGCACGGTGGTGTCTTAATTTTGAAGAAATTGCTAGTCTCTCATGCTTCACTTATATTATTTTGAGAGTCTTTTAGAACAGCATGGTATTTGCTATGATCATAAAGATGGTCTTAGAATGATGAGCATCCAAGTTGGGTATAATAAAAACTATCATAGAAAGTGAATTGGATGCTATGATCAATTTGATGCTTGATAATTGATTTGAGATATGGAGCTAGTGATATTAAAGTCATGCTAGTTGGGTGATTATGAATTTAAAGAATGCTTGTGTTGAAGCTTGAGATTCCCGTAGCATGCACGTATGGTGAACTGCTTTGTGATGAAGTTGGAGCACAATTTTATTTACTGATTGTCTTCCTGATGAGTGGCGGTCGGGGACGAGCGATGGTATTTTCCTACCAATCTATCCCCCTAGGAGCATGCGCGTAGTGCTTTGGTTTTTGATCACTTCTAAATTTTTGCAACAAGTATATGAGTTCTTTTGACTCATCTTGAGTCCATGGATTATACACACTCTTTCACCCTTCCACCATTGCTAGCCTCTCTTGTACCGCGCAACTTTCGCCGGTACCATACACCCACCATACTCCTTCCTCAAAACAGCCACCATACCTACCTATTATGGCATTTCCATAGCCATTCTGAGATATATTGCCATGCAACTTTCCACCGTTCTGTTCATATGACACGCATTACTTTTGTCATATCGCTTTTTGCATGATCATGTAGTTGACATTGTATTTGTGGCAAGGCCACTTTCATAATTTTCATACATGTCGCTCTTGATTCATTGCATATCCCGGTACACCGCCGGAGGCATTCATATAGAGTCATATCTTGTTCTAGCTTTGAGTTGTAAATCCATAAAAGTGTGATGATCTTCATTATTAGAGCATTGTCCTAGTGAGGAAAGGATGATGAAGACTATGATTCCCCCACAAGTCGCGATGAGACTTCGGACTTAAAAAAAGGAAAAAAAGAAGAGAAAGGCCAAAAAGAAAAAAAAGAAGGCCAAAGAAAAAAAAGAAAAAAAGAAGAAGAAAAAATGAGAGAAAAAGAGAGAAGGGACAATGCTACTATCTCTTTTTCCACACTTGTGCTTCAAAATAGCACCATGATCTTCATGTTAGAGAGTTTCATATGTTGTCACTTTCATATACTAGTGGGGATTTTTCATTATAGAACTTGGCTTGTATATTCCAATGATGGGCTTCCTCAAAGTGCCCTAGCTCTTCGTGAGCAAGCAAGTTGGATGCACCCCACTTAGTTTCTTTTGTTGAGCTTTCATATATTTATAGCTCTAGTGCATCCATTGCATGGCAATCCCTACTCACTCACATTGATATCTATTAATGGGCATCTCCATAGCCCGTTGATACGCCTAGTTGATGTGAGACTATCTTGTCCTTTTTTGTCTTCTTCACAACCATCCTTCTATTCCACATATAGTGCTATGTCCATGGCTCACACTCATGTATTGCGTGAAAGTTGAAAAAGTTTGAGATTACTAAAGTATGAATCAATTGCTTGGCTTGTCATTAGGGTTGTGCATGATTAAATACTTTGTGTGATGAAGATAGAGCATAGCCAGACTATATGATTTTGTAGGGATAACTTTCTTTAGCCATGTTATTTTGAGAAGACATGATTACTTTGATTAGTATGCTTGAAGTATTACTATTTCTTATGTGAATATGAACTTTTATTTTGTATTCATTTGGATCTGAACATTCATGCCACAATAAAGAAAATTACATTATGAATTATGCTAGGTAGCATTACACATCAAAAATCTCTTTTTATCATTTACCTACTCGAGGATGAGCAGGAATTAAGCAGGGGATGCTTGATACGTCTCCAACGTATCTATAATTTTTGATTGTTCCATGCTATTATATTACCCCTTTTGGATGTTTATGGGCTTTATTTTACACATTTATATCATTTTTGGGACTAACCTACTAACCGGAGGCCCAACCCATATTGCTGTTTTTTTGCCTATTTCAATATTTCGAAGAAAAGGAATATCAAACGGAGTCCAAATGGAATGAAACCTTCGGGAGCATGATTTTTGGAACGAACATGATCCGGAGAGCTTGGAGTGCAAGTAAAGAAGCTTCCGAGGGCACCATGAGATAGGGGGCCGCGCCCCCCTGTAGGGCACGCCCCCTGTCTCGTGGGCCCCTCGGGCGGCCACCGACGTACTTCTTCCTCCTATATATACCTACATACCCTGAAAACATCCAGGAGCACCACGAAACACAATTTCCACCACCGCAACCTTCTGTATCCACAAGATCCCATCTTGGAGCCTTCGCTGGCACTCTGCCGGAGTGGGAATCAACCACGGAGGGCCTCTATATCAACATCCTTGCCCCTCCGATGAGTTGTGAGTAGTTTACCACAGACCTACGGGTCCATAGTTATTAGCGAGATGGCATCTTCTCTCCTTTTGGATCTCAATACAATGTTCTCCCCCTCTCTTGTGGAGATCTATTCGATGTAAATTCTTTTTGTGGTGTGTTTGTCGAGATCCGATGAATTGTGGGTTTATGATCAAGTTTATCTATGAGAAATATTTGAATCTCCTCTGAATTCTTTTATGTATGATTGAGTTATCTTTGCAAGTCTCTTCGAATTATCAGTTTGGTTTGGCCTACTAGATTGGTCTTTCTTGTCATGGGAGAAGTGCTTAGCTTTGGGTTCAATCTTGCGGTGTCCTTACCCAGTGACAAAAAGGGTTGCAAGGCACGTATTGTATTGTTGCCATCGAGGATAACAAGATGGGGTTTATATCATATTGCATGAGTTTATCCCTCTACATCATGTCATCTTGCTTAATGCGTTACTCTGTTCTTATGAACTTAATACTCTAGATGCATGTTGGATAGCGGTCGATGTGTGGAGTAATAGTAGTAGATGCAGGTAGGAGTCGGTCTACTTGTTATGGACGTGATGCCTATATACATGATCATGCCTAGATAATCTCATAACTATGTGCTTTTCTATCAATTGCTCGACAGTAATTTGTTCACCCACCGTAATACTTATGCTATCTTGAGAGAAGCCTCTAGTGAAACCTATGCCCCCCGGGTCTATCTCTTATCATATTTGCTTTCAATCTACCTTTATTTGCATCTTTACTTTTTGCATCTATCTTATAAAATACCAAAAATATATTTATCTTGTCATACTATCTTTATTAGATCTCACTTTCGCAAGTGGCCGTGAAGGGATTGACAACCCCTTTATTGCGTTGGTTGCGAGTTCTCAGTTTGTTTGTGTAGGTGCGTGGGACTTTTGAGGAGCCTCCTACTGGATTGATACCTTGGTTCTCAAAAACTGAGGGAAATACTTACGCTACACTTTGCTGCATCACCCTCTCCTCTTCGAGGAAAACCAACGCAAGCTCAAGACGTAGCGCCCATGCGGGAGGGCCCTTTCAAGGTTGTTCATGTTTCCAGACCTGGCGCCGCATGCTTGGAGACCCAGGAAGGGGTGCCCACTCAGAACGCGTGGAACATTCAGCACCTCCGGAGGTTCTACCCTTGAAGTAAGGCCCAGTGCCTGTAAAGAAGGCCCAGTGCCTGTGAAGTAGGGCCCAGTGCCTGTAAAGAAGGCCCGGTGCCTGGGGAAGCTCTCGCCACCCCAAGAAAGCCCCGGTGCCTGTGAAGAAGGCCCAGTGCCTGTGAAGCTCGCCGCCCGTGACACTCTCACGTAATAATGAGTTATGGCTGTACACGCCCCGGAGTCTCCGGAGTGCCGCCCTTGGGCCTCGGGGGCTCCCGCCCATGCCCAGTGGCAACACTTAGCTCCGTGCTGGTGAGAAGACGTCGAAGACTAGACTAGGTGCCGGACACGGCTTTTCATTTGCTTTCCGCAGTTGGCTTGTTCTCCCTTGTTTGAACCTTTATTGGAGTTGCTTTTAGTGTTGTTCGCTGTCCCCTGCCCCTGTTCTCTGTCTTTCGTTTTCACCCGGCTCATTCTCTCTCTCTCTCGCAAAGCCTCGCGAGGGGGCTGAGCGGGCGCCCTCATGAGCCCTTTCTCGCCTGATTTCGTGAGGCTGCCTCACTCAAGTTCACAGCGGGAGCCCCCCTCCCGGTCCATGCCCCATGAGCATCGCGACGCAAAAACGCTGGACCAAAGCTGGTCACCCTCGCAACAAAGGTTCTAAATCTATTCTCCCGACTGATCTTTGCAGACCTTAAGACGCCCGGCGAGGCCTCAGGCAAGTACCTCGCGAGGCGAAAACTGCAGCAAACCTCCCAAGCTAAGTTGTTCCTACACGCAAGCACATAGCCGCAACACCATAACACAGCACGGGAACGATAAAAATAGCATGATAATTAGGGATGATAGTCTTGCACGCCCCCCACGGGGGTCCATACTCCTCTCTCTCTCAATGCAGTAAAAGGAGAAAAACAAAATGAAAGCGGCGTGCCCCGCGACGGCTCGTGAGGAAGGATCCGCACCGCCCTCCTGAGCTCAGTCAGACTCCACCTCACGTTTCACCGGGGCGCGGCGGCGGGACGACCCGCTACCATCCTCAAAGCGGGCGCGGCAACGCGGTGGCTGATCGCGGCCACCGCTGGACTAGCTGTCACCGGAGGAGGACCCGCTGAAGCTCGGCGAGCTGCGGACGCCGCCAGGAGCGGGTTCACCTTCGCCCTCGTCACGGTCGTGGACAAGGCCAAGCACCTCGTCGCCGTCGTCGTCCTCGGGGCAGCACCCAACACGGGGGCCGTCTTCCCCGAACACCCTCACGTAGAGGGTCTGATACGTCTCCAACGTATCTATAATTTTTGATTGTTCCATGCTATTATATTACCCCTTTTGGATGTTTATGGGCTTTATTTTACACATTTATATCATTATTGGGACTAACCTACTAACCGGAGGCCCAGCCCATATTGCTGTTTTTTTGCCTATTTCAGTATTTCGAAGAAAAGGAATATTAGACGGAGTCCAAACGGAATGAAACCTTCGGGAGCGTGATTTTTGGAATGAACGTGATCCGGAGAACTTGGAGTGCAAGTCAAGAAGCAAACAAGGCGGCCAGGAGATAGGAGGGCGCGCCCACCCCTCCTGGGCATGCCCCATGTATCCTGGGCCCCTCGAGCGGCCACCGACATACTTCTTCTTCCTATGTATACCTACGTACCCCGTAAACATCCAGAGAGCCAACAAAAAACAATTTCCACCGCCGTAACCTTCTGTATCCGCGAGATCCCATCATGGAGCCTTCGCCGGCGCTTCGCCGGAGGGGGAATCGACCATGGAGGTCTTCTACATCAACACCATAGCCCCTCCGATGAGTTGTGAGTAGTTTACCATAGACCTTCGGGTGCATAGTTATTAGCTAGATGGCTTCTTCTCTCATTTTGGATCTCAATACAATGTTCTCCCCCTCTCTTGTGGAGATCTATTTGATGTAAACTCTTTTTGCGGTGTGTTTGTCGAGATCCGATGAATTGTGGGTTTATGATCAAGTTTATGTATGAGAAATATTTGAATCTCCTCTGAATTATTTTATGTATGATTGAGTTATCTTTGCAAGTCTCTTCGAATTATTAGTTTGGTTTGGCCTACTAGATTGATCTTTCTTGCCATGGGAGAAGTGCTTAGCTTTGGGTTCAATCTTGCGGTATCCTTACCCAGTGACAGCAGGGGTTGCAAGGCACGTATTGTATTGTTGCCATCGAGTATAAAAAGATGGGGTTTATATCATATTGCTTGAGTTTATCCCTCTACATCATGTCATCTTTCTTAATGCGTTACTCTGTTCTTATGAACTTAATACTCTAGATGCAACCTGGATAGCGGTCGATGTGTGGAGTAATAGTAGTAGATGCAGGCAGGAGTCGGTCTACTTGTCGCGGACGTGATGCCTATATACATGATCATGCCTAGATAATCTCATAATTATTCACTTTTCTATCAACTGCTCGACAGTAATTTGTTCACCCACCGTAATACTTATGCTATCTTGAGAGAAGCCACTAGTGAAACCTATGGCCCCCGGGTCTATCTTTTATCATATGAGCTTTCAATCTACTTTTATTTCCATCTTTACTTTTCCAATCTATACTATAAAATACCAAAAATATATTTATCTTATCATACTATCTCTATCAGATATCACTTTCGCAAGTGGCCGTGAAGGGATTGACAACCCCTTTATTGCGTTGGTTGCGAGTTCTTTGTTCGTTTGTGTAGGTGCGTGGGACTTTTGAGGAGCCTCTTACTGGATTGATACCTTGGTTCTCAAAAACTGAGGGAAATACTTACGCTACTATTACTGCATCACCCTTTCCTCTTCAAGGGAAACCAACGCAAGATCAAGACGTAGCAAGAAGGATTTCTGGCACCATTGCCAGGGAGGTCTTCGATCAAGTCAAGACATACCAATTACCCATCACAAACTCATCTCCCTTGCATTTACATTATTTGCCATTTGCCTCTCATTTTCCTCTCCCCCACTTCACCCTTGCCATTTTATTTGCCCTCTCTTTCCCAATCTCTCTCTTCTTCTTCCTCACTTTTGTTTGCCGTTATGTTTGAAATTGGGGAGATTATGGTCGATATGGACAATAATGATAACATGGAAAATTCTGATGCTCCGGCTTAAGAACCCCCTATCTTGCATACTAAAAAGTTTCGAATCGGTAGTGGTAACATTATTGGAGAAGGAGTTATTCAAGATTTCTTTACTTGTGACGGTGCTTTACCTTCCATGGGTGGTTCTATTCTTCATAGAACCAGTAGTCTTGTGTATGATATCGCTATGCTTGTAGTTGAACTTGAAAGACAATTTATGCATATGCATCCTTGCACACAAAGATTTTTTCTAGAATTTTCCAATATTGAGCATTCTTCTGTTAAACATGCTGTTACTATCTTTTTGGCTCATGAGTTTAGATTTATAATAAGAGAGGCCAAAGAAATCTTTGCGCACTATAGGGTGGACGCCGGTCGTCCTACCATAGAGGCGGTCCTCTTTGATCAAGAGGAAATTAGACATTTTCAATCTTCGGACCATGTTGCTTTCAATGAAAACCTTAGAAAAAAGGTTCCTACCAATGTCTTGGTTGATAGAATTTCCGAACTTAATAATGATTTTGCTCTTCGAAATAATGAGCTAGGATACTCTCTTGAGTGTAGGCTCACGAGATTTTGGCAAAAGAATGCTTTTAGTGATGAATTAGTTGTGCATTATGAAGGGCCAAAGGAGGAACCCGTTCCTCCTGAGATTGATCTTGGGGATTTTTGTCCCGCTAAATTTAGCCCTTTTGATTACTTTTGCTTGCCTGGAAGAAAACTTGCTGCTGAGCATAGAGAATATGAGATGAGTTTTCAACATCTATCTTATTATTATGGCACTACTTAGATCTATCTTCGCTTTTATGCCTAGCTAGGGGTGTTAAGCGATAGCGCTAGTTAGGAGGCAACCCAATTTTATTTGTGTTTTTTGTTTTTGTTTATGTTTAGTAATAAATTTTTCATCTACTCTTTGTTTAGATGTGTTTTTATCTTTTAATTAGTGTTTGTGCCAAGTAGAACCTATATGATAAGCTACGATGATAGTTGATTTGATTCTGCTGAAAAACAGAAACTTTGCGCGCACGAAATTAGTTTTGTTAAATCACAGAAACGTGCTTTTGCATTGAGTCGTTTGGATACTGATCAATAGACAAATTGTCCAGGACTTCCTATTTTGGTAGGATTGTTAGAGTTCTAGAAGTTTGCATTACTTACATATTGCTACAGACTGTTCCGTTTTGACTGATTCTTCCTTTCGTGTGTTGTTTGCTTATTTTGATGCATCTATGGCTAGTAAAATAGTTTATAAACCATAGAGAAGTTGGAATACAGTAGGTTTAACACCAAAATAAATAAATAATGAGTTCATTACAATACCTTATGTGGTGGTTTTGTTTTCTTTCACTAACGGAGCTTATAAGATTTCCTGTTGAGTTTTGTGTTGTGAAGTTTCCAAGTTTTGGGTAAAGCTTTGATGGACTATGGAATAAGGAGTGGCAAAATCCTAAGCTTGGGGATGCCCATGGCACCCCAATATATTCAAGAATAGCCAAAATCCTAAGCTTGGGGATGCCCCGGGAAGGCATCCCCTCTTTCGTCTTCGTTCATTGGTAACTTTACTTGGAGCTATATGTTTATTTGCCACATGATATGTGTTTTGCTTGGAGCATCGTGTATTATATTAGTTTTTGCTTTTTAGTTTACCACAATCATACTTGCTGTACACACCTTTTGGGAGAAGCCCACTTGATTAGAATTTGCTAGAATACTCTATGTGCTTCACTTATATCTTTTGAGCTTGATAGTTTTTGCTCTAGTGTTTCACTTATATCTTTTAGAGCACGACGGTGGCTTAATTTTGAATACATTTCTAGTCTCTCATGCTTCACTTATATTATTTTGAGAGTCTTTTAGAACAGTATGGTATTTGCTATGGTTATAAAATTGGTCCTGGAATGGTAGGCATCCAAGTTGGGTATAATAAAAACTATCATATGAAGTGAATTGGATGCTATGATCAATTTGATGCTTGATAATTGTTTTGAGATATAGAGGTAGTAATGTTAGAGTCATTCTAGTGGGTAATTATGAAAATGAGAAATACTTGTGTTGAAGTTGGCAAGTCCCGTAGCATGCACGTATGGTAAAAGTTGTGTGACAAATTTGTTGCATGAGGTTCTCTTTTAATATCTTTCCTTATGAGTGGAGGCCGGGATCGCGCGATAGTTAACTCCTACCAACCCTTCCCCTAGGAGCATGCATAGTAGTACTTTGCTTCGAGGGCAAGTATACTTTTGAAATAAGTATATGAGTTCTTTTTGACTAATGTGAGTCCATGGATATACGCACACTCATCCTTCCACTTTGCTAGCCTCTATTATACCGCGCAACTTTCACCACCAAGGACCCTTAGACAGATAGGGGGGACAGACAAGAGGTATGCAACCTGCTGAATATTGTCACCGAATCACTCACTGACAAATACTTGGAAGGAAACATCGGCTCTTCCGAGATCTTATGTAAGGAATACTCGAAAAAGTAGAGCAAAAAGATCTACAAAACTCTACAAGAAATGTCTTTCCTGCAGAAGACCGCCAAAAGGGCCACCAGCTTTCCCCAAAAAAGGGGAGATCCGCTGCTTACTGCTCACAGAAACATCCGACCTTATGGTCAAGTCGTCTGCCTATCTTTCTGATCTCATTCGTCTCGACGGGAGTGATTCCCCGAAAAGAGATCGTTCCCAGCATCCTCGAGTTCGTAGTCAAACTCATCTTCATCCACCTTTCATGGACTGGCGCGGGAAAACGCCGATGTCTGGAGCAGGAGATGGAAGCTTGGGTTGAGGAGGCTGTCAACGAGTCATCAAAGGCGATAAAACTACGAATAGGAAGATCCTGGGTTTTGTAAGAAATCCAATTTCATCAATTCTAAGCACGGTAACGGCAGTGCTCCTATCCAACGGCCGGGGATCTATTCGATTACTCAATTTGCTAATGCCGATAAGATTAGGTTGTTATTTCATCGTCTTGCGCTAAAAAGGCGACAACTAAGTTGGTATGGAAGAACTGCTGCACCGCGGCAAATCCTTCTCTATACAAGTTCTCGTACGAGGTTTTTGAACAAAACTTCGATAGGCGAGATCATGCACCCATTATTTACCTTCCTCAAAACAACCACCATACCTACCTACTATGGCATTTCCATAGCCATTCCGAGATATATTGCCATGCAACTTTCCGCCGTTCCGTTTATTATGACACACTTCATCATTGTCATATTGCCCTTTGCATGATCATGTAGTTGACATCGTATTTGTGGCAAGGCCACCTTCATAATTTTCATACATGTCGCTCTTGATTCATTGCATATCCCGGTACACCGCCGGAGGCATTCATATAGAGTCATATCTTGTTCTAGCTTTGAGTTGTAATTCTTGAGTTGTAAATCAATAAAAGTGTGACGATCTTCATTATTAGAGCATTGTCTCAGTGAGGAAAGGATGATGAAGACTATGATTCCCCCACAAGTCGGGATGAGACTTCGGACTTTTAAAAAAAGGAAAAAAAGAGAAAGGCCAAATAGAAAAAAAAGAAAGGCCAAAGAAAAAAAAAAGAAAGGCCAAAGAAAAAAAAAAGAAAAAAAGAAAGAAAAAAAGAAAAAAAATAAAATGAGAGAAAAAGAGAGAAGGGACAATGCTACTATCTCTTTTTCCACACTTGTGCTTCGAAATAGCACCATGGTCTTCATGATAGAGAGTCTCCTATGTTGTCACTTTCATATACTAAGTGGGAATTTTTCATTATAGAACTTGGCTTGTATATTCCAATGATGGGCTTCCTCAAAATGCCCTAGGTCTTCGTGAGCAAGCAAGTTGGATGCACACCCACTTAGTTTCTTTTGTTGAGCTTTCATATATTTATAGCTATAGTGCATCCGTTGCATGGCAATCCCTACTCACTCACATTGATATCTATTGATGGGCATCTCCATAGCCTGTTGATATGCCTAGTTGATGTGAGACTATCTTCTCCCTTTTTTTGTCCTCACAACCAGCACCATATACCACCATAGTGCTATGTTCATGGCTTGCGCTCATGTATTGCGTAAGAGTTGAAAAAGCTGAAGCACGTTAAAAAGTATGAACCAATTGCTTGGCTGAAACCGGGGTTGTGCATGATGGGAGTATTTTGTGTAATGAAAATGAAGCATGGCCTAACTATATGATTTTGTAGGGATAAGCTTTCTTTGGCTATGCTATTTTGATAGGACATGATTATTTGTTAGTATGCTTTGAAGCATTATTATTTTTATGTTCTATAAGCTTTTATCTTGAATCATTTGGATCTGAACATTCATGACACAATAAAGAAAATTACATTGAGAATTATGTTAGGTAGCATTCCACATCAAAAATTCTGTTTTTATCATTTACCTACTCGAGGACGAGCAGGAATTAAGCTTGGGGATGCTTGATACATCTCCAACGTATCTATAATTTTTGATTGTTCCATGCTATTATATTACCCCTTTTGGATGTTTATGGGCTTTATTTTACACATTTATATCATTTTTGGGACTAATCTACTAACTGAAGGCCCAACCCGTATTGCTGTTTTTTTTGCCTATTTCAGTATTTCGAAGAAAAGGAATATCAAACGGAGTCCAAATAGAATGAAACCTTCGGGAGCGTGATTTTTGGAACGAACGTGATCCAGAGAACTTGGTGTGCAAGTCAAGAAGCAAACGAGGCGGCTAGGAGATAGGAGGGCGCGCCCACCCCTCCTAGGCACGCCCCTGTATGCTGGGCCCCTCGAGCGGCCACCGACGTACTTCTTCTTCCTATATATACCTACGTACCCCGAAAACATCCAGAGAGCCAACAAAAAACAATTCCACCACCATAACCTTCTGTATCTGCAAGATCCTATCTTGGAGCCTTCGCCGGCGGTCCTCCAGAGGGGGAATCGATCATGGAGGGCTTCTACATCAACACCATAGCCCCTCTGATGAGCTCTGAGTAGTTTACCATAGACCTTCGGGTCCATAGTTATTAGCTAGATGGCTTCTTCTCTCTTTTTGGATCTCAATACAATGTTCTCCCCCTCTCTTGTGGAGATCTATTCGATGTAAACTCTTTTTGCGGTGTGTTTGTCGAGATCCGATGAATTGTGGGTTTATGATCAAGTTTATCTATGAGAAATATTTTAATCTCCTCTAAATTCTTTTATGTATGATTGAGTTATCTTTGCAAGTCTCTTTGAATTATCAGTTTGGTTTGGCCTACTAGATTGATCTTTCTTGCCATTGGAGAAGTGCTTAGCTTTGGGTTTAATCTTGCGGTGTCCTTACCCAGTGATAGCAGGGGTTGCAAGGTACGTATTGTATTGTTGCCATCGAGGATAAAAAGATGGGGTTTATATCATATTGCTTGAGTTTATCCCTCTACATCATGTCATCTTTCTTAATGTGTTACTCTGTTCTTATGAACTTAATACTCTAGATGCATGCTGGATAGCAGTCGATGTGTGGAGTAATAGTAGTAGATGCAGGCAGGAGTCGGTCTAGTTGTCGCGGACATGATGCCTATATACATGATCATTCGTAGATAATCTCATAATTATTCGCTTTTCTATCAATTGCTCGACAGTAATTTGTTCACCCACCGTAATACTTATGCTATCTTGAGAGAAGCCACTAGTGAAACCTATGGCCCCCAGGTCTATCTTTTATCATATAGGCTTTCAATCTACTTTTATTTGCATCTTTACTTTTCCAATCTATATTATAAAATAACAAAAATATATTATCTTATCATACTATCTCTATCAGATCTCACTTTCGCAAGTGGCCGTGAAGGGATTGACAACCCCTTTATTGGCGTTGGTTGCGAGTTCTTTGTTTGTTTGTGCAGGTGCATGGGACTTTTGAGGAGCCTCCTACTGGATTGATACCTTGGTTCTCAAAAACTGAGGGAAATACTTACGCTACTATTGCTGCATCACCCTTTCCTCTTCAAGGGAAACAAACGCAAGCTCAAGACGTAGCAGGGTCGCGTCGCCGTCAAATTTGAAGTGCAGGTGCACCGCCGGCCTAGGCCACGCGCGCGGGCAAACGTCTGCTAGCTGCGGGCCAGGGCCACATTCCCTGCAACGGAGATCTCCACTGCGACCCAGGAAGCCATGCTGCAGCAACCATCTGCCTGCAGCCAGAGCCCACCAGGGCCATCGGCCGGCAGTTCGCCGGAAAGAAGCGGGAGAGCTGGAGCCAGTTGCCGGCCGGATCTGCCGACCACACAGGAAACTCCGACAGCACCTCTGCCGGGTGAAAGCGTGGCCGGGGAGGCCGCACAGCCACGACGCATCTTCGCCCGCCAACCGGGCGGCCAACACCACGGAAAGGACCACCGCCGCGACCACGAGGAGCCGCTGCAGGAGTCGCGGGGTGCTTGCCGGGACGACCTCGGCTGTGCTTGGGCGTAGGGGAGCCAGACCCATCCTGGCGAGCTTCCCCCTTCTCCGCGGACGAGAACCTCTTCATGGGCACCATGGGACATGGCAAGTAACCAGAGAAAGGAGGAAGAAGAAGCAGGTGGGGAGGAGGGAGATGTGCAGCGGGGGGGGGGGGGCTGCGCCCCTCCACATTTATAGCCCAAGGGAAGCCAACCGTCGGCCTCCATGATCGCAGGTAACCATGACTCTTTTTGCATGCAACAGGGACTCATCAAATCATGCAGTTGCCGAGGCAGCGTGGGGAAGCAGAGACGCCCACGTCCAATCAACAGCCATGCGGCGACCAAGGCCACAGGTTGTTGTGGCCCGCGACGCTCCGTACTTGCCCTTTGGCTTCGCTGCTAAGCCAAGTCCGAGCGCGCCTTGGGCCCGGGGGCTACTATTGGCATTCTGGGAATGGGGTTCCCCAGACTTGCCTGCCTGCGGCCTGCGGTGTGGCTCAAGCAGTGGCCCAGTACGGCCCATCTTCATCAACCCAAGCTCAAGACCCTTGCGAGGGGCCAAGCCTCGCGGGACAGACGATGCAAGGCTTCCTCAGGGGCGGCCTCACCAGGAAGGCTCGCAAGGAGGCGGAGAGATCAAGGCAAGGAGTACATCGCGAGGTGCTCGTGACACAAGCCATGACGATCGAGACCAAGCAGGCGCCAGGCGGGCGCCAGCCAACGCAGTGTCCTCATTTCCTCTTTGGTGCAAAGGGGGCCAACGCGGGCGTGGAGCACCGAGGCATCAAGCAAAGGTTACCATATCGGTGCAATGAGACCAAGACCAGCAGAGCAACAGGATGGAGGTCACCGTGGAGCCCAAGACGGTGTCATCGCTAGTGCCTTTGGCAGCCAAAGACCAACTTTAGTCAGGGTAACTTGTACTAGCTGTCCCCTTTAAAATGGCCGTTGTTGGATCCCTTCCCGCTCAATATTTGGGAAGAGGACTAGGGCCCCTATAAATAGAAATAGCCACCACCGTAGAGAGGGGATCATCTCATCCAGAGCGGACCGAATCCTTCCCAAGTAGAACACCACACCAGCTCAAGAACACCCCTCGCGAGGTTGTTCTTCCTCTGTACTGTTCATCATCTGCCCCAGAGGCAATCCACCACACCTCACACTGGATTAGGGTATTACACCTCAACGGTGGCCCGAACCAGTATAAACCTTGTGTCCGTTGTGTTGTTCATCGTGTAGCTTAGACTCACGGCGAGGCTTTGGGGCGTGGATCGGTTGGGAGAAGATCTTCCTGCGCACCCCAGAGTTTGAACCTTAAGGGTTTTGCCAGAACCAATATGCGACAAAGACACAAGAGATCTACCAAGAAATTGACAAGTACCTGAAGTGGACTTTCTGTCAACCTTGTCACCGGCATAGTCGGAATCGGAGTGGCCAACAAGATTAAAAGAAGACCTCTTAGGATACCAAATTCCAAAATTTGGTGTATGTATTAAGTATATCACTATCCTTTTCATAGCCTTAAGATGACACTCTTTTGGGGCCGCTTGATATCGTGCACACATGCACACACTTAGCATGACATCGGGACGGGAGACCAATCATAGCGCGGTAAACCTTTTGGTCAACCGATTCACCATCCTTTGTCATGTCAAGATGTCCACTAGTAGGCATGGGGGTATTCATACCTTTGCATTCTTGCATGTTGAACTTCTTGAATAAGTCCTTGGTATACTTTGTTTGAGAGATAAAGGTTCCCTCCTTAGTTTGCTAATTTTGCAAACCAAGAAAGAACTTGAGTTCACTCATCATAGACATCTCAAACTTCTCCGACATAAGCTTTCCAAACTTTTCACTAAAATGAGGGTTAGCTGAACCAAATATGATATCATCAACATAAATTTGGTACACAAATAATTCTCCATTAACCCTTTTAGTAAAGAGTGTAGAATCAATTTTTACCAATTTCAAACCCTTTTTCAAGAAGAAACTTAGTCAAGCATTTATACCAAGCTCTAGGAGCTTGTTTAAGACCATAAAGAGCTTTATGAAGTTTATAAACATGGTCAGGTTTCTTAGGATTAACAAAGCCGGGAGGTTGTTTAACATAAACTTCCTCATCAATTTCACCATTAAGAAAAGCACTTTTGATGTCCATTTCATATAAGGTAATGTCATGATGATTGGCATAAGAAAGTAAGATGCAAATGGACTCAAGTCTAGCAACGCGGGCATAAGTCTCACCATAGTCCATACCGTTGACTTGAGTGTAGCCTTGAGCAACGAGACGAGCCTTGTTGCATACAACTTGTCCATCTTCATCTTGCTTGTTCTGAAACACCATTTGGTCCCAATTACATTGTGCTTCTCATCGGGTTTTTCAACCAACGTCCACACTTGGTTCCTCTAAAAGTTGTGTAGCTCTTCATGCATGGCATTTATCCAATCTCTTCTAATGCTTCTTCAACCTTCATAGGTTCAATGCTAGAAGTGAATGAGTAATGTTCACAAAAGTTAGCCAAACAAGATTTAGAGCGAGCAATTATCCTGGTTTGAATGTCATTAAGATTTGTTCAACGGGATGATCTCTTGAGATTCTTGCTCGAACTCGTGAGAGCTTTTGTTTGGGTCGGGGTGGAACATCCTCTTCATTGTCTTGTTCTTCCTCTTGTCTTTCTTCGTTGTTGTTGGTGTTGTTGTTCTCCCATGGAGGTGGAGAAGGAGGTCGTCGAGGTTCATCTTGTTGTACATCCTCGTTCTCATCATCTTGACGTGTCCCACTCGTGAATGCCTCCAAGTCAACTTGTGATTCACCTTGGCGTGAAGTTGAGGCTTCCATTTGGATGGACGTGGTACTCTCCTTCACCTTCATTGGGCGAATCTTCCCGATAGACAAGTCTTGGATTGCTTCTAAAGGATCTTTGTCACCTACATCAATTGGCAATTGCTCTACTTGCGAGCCGTTAGATTCATCAAACTTCACATCTACCGTCTCTTCAACCTTTCGGGTGAAATTGTTGTAGACACGGTAAGTGTGAGAGTTTGAGCCATAACCTAGTAGGAAACCATCATGAGACTTAGGAGCAAATTTCAAACGATTATGCTTATCAAGAATGTAACAGTTTGAGCAGAATACTCGAAAGTATCCAACTTGGGGTTTGTCACCGGTGAGAAGCTCATATGCCGTCTTGCCAAGTAGCTTTTGAAGATATAAACTATTCGTTGCATGACAAGATGTCTCAACCACTTCAGCCCAAAAGTGTTTTGGCGTCTTGTACTCATCAAGCATCGTTCTCGCCATTTCGATGAGCGTACGGTTCTTCCTATCAACAACTCCATTTTGTTGAGGTGTGTACGTAGCAGAGAACTCATGTGAAATCACTTCTTCGTCAAGAAAGGTGTCCACATTGGTGTTCTTGAACTCTGTTCCTTTGTCGTTTTGAACCTTCTTGATCTTCACTTCAAATTGATTTTGGGCCTTCCTAGCGAAGTTTTTGAAGATCTTTTGGACCTATGATTTATCATCCAGAAAGAACACCCACGTAAATCTTGAAAAATCATCAACAATGACTAGTCCAAACGAGTTACCACCTAGACTCTTGTAGGCGTTGGGACTGAAAAGATCCATGTGAAGTAGCTCAAGCGGTCTCCTTGTGGTCATGATGTTCTTCACGGGGTGGCTTCCTCCAACTTGTTTTCCTGCCTGGCAAGCGCTGTGAAGTCTATCCTTGTCAAATATGACATCTTTAACACCAAGGATATGCTCACCTTTAATAAGCTTGTCAAGGTTTCGCATGCCCACATGACCTAACTGTCTATGCCACAACCAGCCTTTGGAAGATTTAGCAATTAGGCAAGTTCTAGGTTGAGCCTTTTTAGTGAATATCAACAATGTATAGATCACCTCTACGTATGCCGGTAAATACCATTTTATGATTATCTCTTCGAAACACTTGGCAATCTACTTCATTAAATAGGACATTGAATCCAAAGTCAGCTAGTCTAGATACAGAAAGTAGATTATATCTAAGAGATTGAATGAGCATAACATTTTGTGTGGAGCTATCA
This sequence comes from Triticum dicoccoides, assembly GCF_002162155.2. Classification (NCBI taxonomy): domain Eukaryota; kingdom Viridiplantae; phylum Streptophyta; class Magnoliopsida; order Poales; family Poaceae; genus Triticum; species Triticum dicoccoides. The sequence continues at coordinate 378,511,351 of NC_041385.1, read as the reverse complement.
TGTGAGATGGCAACCTTACCGAGGCCAACCACCTTACCCTTTGAGTTATCACCAAAAGTGACATACTTTCGAGGGCCGTCGTTTTCAGCAAGCTCATGAAACATATCTTTGTCTCTGGTCATATGATCGGTACATGCACTATCAAGGACCCATTCCTTTCCTCCGGCCATGTAGCCGCGAAGGTTAGCCATAAGACCAAGGTGTCTCATAGACTCTTCAAGATCAAAGTCATTATCATCATCCTTATCATAAAGTCCATGTTCAACATCATCTTGCAAATGATCATTTCCTAGAGAGAGTGATTCATTAGATATATGATTTTGACAACATTCATCTCTATGAATTCTAACAGCTTCGGAAATAATATTGCTAATGATTCCAACATCTCCTTTGGCACACATAAGATTGGTAACCTCAAATAAACAGTCTCCAAACTTAGGATCATTGGGATTCATCTTATTCAAAGCAATAGACTAGTATAAGCACAATCAAGAGTTGGCAAGTGACCAATCAAATTTCTAGGCACGCCTCTAGTGATAAGATTGATACTCCTAAGATTGCGAATTATGTAAAGAGACTCATCATGGGTAGGATGCAAGGGATCAACAAGGGGTTCACAAGGAGTAGTAATATACTTGTTTAAGTGATATTCATGAAAAATTCCAAGCATCTCATTTTTCCACTCACTAAAGAACTCTCCATCAAGCATAGGCACTCTACGTCTAAGACTCCCCAACATAGACTCATCCATCTTCGTCCAATGGTGATTAAACTAAAGCAATGGAGACCGAAGCTCTGATACAAATTGAAAGGATCGAGAAGAGGTGTCTAGAGGGGGGTGATTAGACCCTCAACAAATAAAGGTGGCCGTTTTTAAGTTTTTCAAGTTGAGGTGGTAGATTAACACAATTTTAAGTACACACAATAGAATTCAAGCAAGCATGCAAAGAGTATATGAGCAGCGGAAAGTAAAGCATGCAACTTGCATGAAAGTAAAGCGATGGGATTGGAGTGTGCAAACGCAATTGGGGACACAGAGATTTTTGGCGTGGTTCCGATAGGTGGGGCTTTCGTACATCCATGTTGTTGGAGACTTCAACCCACGAAGGGTAACGGTTGCGCGAGTCCATGGAGAGCTCCACCCACAAGGGGTCCACGAAGAAGCAACCTTGTCTATCCCACCATGACCATCGCCCACGAAGGACTTGCCTCACTAGGGTAGTCTTCACGAAGTAGGCGATCTCCTTGCCCTTACAAACTCCTTGGTTCAACTCCACAATCTTGACAGAGGCTCCCAAGTGACACCTAACCAATCTAGGAGACACCACTCTCCAAAAGGTAATAAATGGTGTGTTGATGATGAACTCCTTGCTCTTGTGCTTCAAATGATAGTCTCCCCAACACTCACCTCTCTCCCACAGATTTGGCTATGGTGGAAAGATGATTTGAGTGGAAAGCAACTTGGGGAAGGATAGAGGTCAAGATTCTTGTGGTTGGATTGGAATATCTTGGTCTCAACACATGAGTAGGTGGCTCTCTCTCCGAAAATGAATGCTGGAAGTGTAGGCACGCTCTGATGGCTCTCCTCACGAATGAAGAATGGTGGAGGGGTATATATAGTCTCCACACAAAATCTAGCCATTACACAAAGATTCCCAAACTCGATGGGACCTGTTGGGGATATAACTATTTGTGTAAGCCGCCCAGGAGGGGCCGGGTTACGCAAAGAGGACTCACCAGAGAGAAGCCCAAGACCAAAGTATGAAGATGGCGGTTCATAGAGAGCTTAATGCCCGGAGGCGACTTAAGGCCCGTTGTAATAATCCGCTGTAATAATATTAGTTGTATCATAAGGTAGATTTAACTAGTCACCGAGCCGGATATTGTTTATAAGCCGGCCGAGACTCTGTAAGCCGCAGGGCGTCGACCCGTGTATATAAGGGGACGACCCGCTGGCGGCTTAGGAAAAGAAAACAACTGATCGAGAGCCAGGCAAAGCGTATCTCGCTCCCTGGTCATCGAAACATCAATACCAACCCAACTAGACGTAGGCCTTACCTTCACCGTAAGGGGCCGAACTAGTATAGAACCTCTCACGCCCTTTGTCCCGATTAACTCCTTCAAGCTTCCTAGTTGTGATGGCTCCACAACTAAGTCCTTTCACGAGGACATCTGACGTGACAATTCCATGACAGTTGGCGCCCACCGTGGGGCCAGCGCACGGTGGATTTGAGTTCTTAAAGGGAAACTTCGAAGGGCTCAAGGGATACGTAGTGGACCGGATGACCAAGAGTCGTCGCGGCAAGATCTACATCGACGACGAAGGCTGGGGCCCCGACGCCGGCTCAATTGAGTACGGGTACCGGGTCCCCTTCAGAGGGATCCACGTCTTCATCGGCCAGATCGGTGAGCCGGGGCCTGAGCCGGACAACTGCACCGACTTCGTCGAGACGGTTCAGCGTGCGAAACCCGCCCAAGTTCCAACCGGCATGAAGCATGTCTTCGTGGGCTGCGTCCACGGAGAAGAACTTTCTGAAGGTCCTGAAGATGGTGGTGAGACGGCCGTCCACTCAGACGTTGATTCATCCATCGGATCAACAGATTCTTTGTATCAAGTTCAAGGTGGTGCGCTGGGGGGCTGTTCCGATGGCCTTAGTATTCCGGACCTCTGTGAGTCGCCGAATTGGGCAGGAGTCTTTATGGCTGGGACTCAACCCGGACAAAACTCTACAGCCACAGCCGCAATTACTTCCGGGTTAGGAGCAGCCGGGGCAGGAGGCCCTGCGCGCCCGCCGGCTCAAGTACTGATAGACCTCATGGACAAGCTTACGACCCTGTTAACCGCCACGGTTATCCCTGCAGACAAAGATGAGCATGACGCCGAGGTAGCACGGGTACGCGAGGAGATAGCTCATGCCAAGGAGGCCTTAGCAGCTGAGGATACTAGGCTAGCTACGGAGCGGGCGGCTCTTGATGCCCGGGCACAGCGGTTGCAGTCAGAGGCTTACCAGCTCACGATGAGTTTAAACGCATCCAATGAGGTAATGAAGAGGAGACACCAGAAGACCCAATCCCGGTTGCCTCCGAATTATGACCCTAGGGTTCTTTTTGCTACACCCGAAGCCGACCCAAGTAACCCGCCCGATGCTAATCCGTTTATGACATCCGGACCGGGAGGACCGGCTCAACGTCGAGAGATGCCACCTCCTCATATGAGCACAAAACCGTCACGTTATGTGCCGATACCGCCGGGTCACTTTTCCAACCCCATGGAGAACTTAATCACAGCATCAGCGCGTCTGGCGGCTTTTCCAGTGGATGGTGATGACCCAACAGCAGTCGAGACCCGGAGGATTGGGGAACTTGTTCAGACAGCCCTGGCTCAGCAAGAGACCTATTCTTATAATCGGGATAGACTTCATTCAGCTCCTCCGCCTTGGTTAGCACCGCCTCGTCAGAACCGGAGTCAGAGTTACAGCAGGCACATAGGATCTGAAATCTTGTCACGCAACGTCCAACACTGTGACTGACATGGAGGCTATAACCCGGTACAAGATCGAGTACGTCAGGAGAAAGAGCGAACGACTTAGCTAGCGGCTCAACAGATAGCACGTTGGGATATGCCGGGGTATCTAATGACTTCTACTGAGATGGGAATAGCCACCAGAGCCGGTGGCTCTTCTTGTTCGGTACCGGCTTTGCGCAATGTGCGCCTGCCCAAAGATTTCAAGGGACCTCGAAAGGTGCCGAATTACACGGCCGACTTACAACCTGAAGCATGGATTGAGAGTTATGAGATGGCCATGGAACTGTTGGAGATTAGTGACGCGGTAATGGCTAAATATTTTACCATGATGTTAGATGGAATGGCCCGGTCTTGGTTTAAAGGTTTATCGCCCGATTCCATTGGTTCATGGGAAGAGCTGAGGGCCAGTTTCATCCGGAATTTCAAAGACACTTGTAAGCAGTCTATGACGGTCGTGGACTTATTGAATTGTAAGCAGAAGAAAGGTGAATCTACCACCCATTGGGTACGCCGGGTCAAGGAGATAATTCATTCATCTGATAAGATGGATGCCGGCTCTGCCGCCCTTATATTGGAAAAGAATTGCATCTTCAAGCCACTAAGGCAGAAGTTGGGGCGTCTTAAACGTGACTGCAAGGATATGGGTACGGTGATGGCGGCTCTGGTCAAATATGCCGATTCTGATAGTACCAAGGATCCCGAGTCTGACGGTGAAAAGACAGGGAAGGGAAAACGGAATGACAGTAGAAAGGGCCAACAACACAGTCCGGAGAATCAACGATAATAAACAAGGTAACAATCAGAGGCGTAAGGGTAAGTGGCATCGATCCAGTGGGTTATACACCTTTCTTCATAGTTTATGGAGTCTAGGCGGTTTTGCTAAGTGATATTAGGCCATGGGATATAACCCATCTTTGGTTTTACTATACTTGAGCCACCGGCTCTTAAGATACATAAGTTTTTTTTGACAATGTACATGTTATATAAAGTAATAAAGCAGGACCTTTGTGCTTTTTTCACCCTCAAAAAGTGTATATGTCTTTTTTACAGCTGGTGGAAACAACCAACAGGGACCGGATCATATCTGAATCTGGCTTTCCCTTTGGGTCGGCTTATGATCATATCTGAATCTAGCCATGGTCACTTGGGGGCTTCCTGTAAAAACATAGGTTGTATCCGAACCAAAGAGAACATAGATGTCGATACCCACTTGATCGGCATACTTTCCAAACCTAATTGGGGGCTTCTTGATCATATCTGAATCACGGCTTAACCCCTTTAGGTCTGACGTGGATCGTATAAGAATCAGCGTCATTAAACAAATCTTATGGTCACTTGGGGGCTTCCTGTTCAAACATAGGTCGTATTCGAACCAAAGAGAACATAGCTGTCGATACCCACTTGATCGGCATCGCCAAGCCACTGGGGGCTATATGATCATATCCGAATCTTAACTTAACCCCTTTGGAACGGTTTACTGATCGTATCCGAATCAGAAGCCTGTAAAGTATTTTGATTATCCTGGAACCTTGTGAAAAGCATTTTGAGATGTCTTTTGTCTTGCCGGTTTAATATTCGTTACCCCAGGTTATTAAGTGCCGGGTAAACATTATATGAGACGGGAAAATTATCCAAGGATTGCAGAATAAGGCAAGGAAAGTTTAAAACGCAAAGGAAGCAAAAGCCAGAAATATATAGCCATGGCAGCTTACGAAAAGTATTAAGCATGCACAAAGGCATGACAGGCATAGGGAAGTTTTTTCTATCCTATTACAAGACTCCCCGAGTCTGAAATTGATGAAGCATTGTTTTTTGGACAAACACTTGGCGATTTACTCCTTCGGCGGGCTTGAGGGCTCCGGGTTATCCTTCTCCGCTTCTCCATCGGCGGTTTTCTCCTGGAAAGTTGATGAAGCCCAATCAATGCCGCTCAACGCTTCAAATTTAGCTTCAGCATCTATTAAACCGGCCGGTTCCACTTCAGGGGCAAAAGTATGCTTACGAGTTGGGGGGATCAGGCTGATTTGATCATATGGAGCGTTTGGGATTCTCCTGTTTTCACTGTCATAAGCCGGTGCGTACTTGCTAAGATCTGTGTCGTTTCCAATAAGGGTTGCCACGGGACGTATGGCTTTGACACAGGCGTTGAAGTCATAGTCACCAAAGGCAGTGCCGTCCTCCTTCAGACTTGGATATCCAAGGGCAAGGTCGGCCGGGTCTAGTTCTTGGAGCCATGCTTTGGCCCGACTCAATGTGGCTACGGCTCCGGCTCTTGAGGACACCCGCCTTAAATCTTGGATCCGCTGAGGAAGAAAACCGAGGCTCTTTAATACATCTTGCAGAAGGCGGAGGTGTGGAGTTGATAAAGCTACAACGGCCAAGGCACGCTGTGACCCGGAGTACAGCTGCTCCACAAGGGTGTAAACCGCCTTGAGTTTGGTCAGCATGTTTTGCTTGAGGTTGGTACTCCTGGAGCCTGTATGGTCACAAGCATAAAAGTAAGCCAGAGATACTCGTCACACTAAATCTTGGAAGATTACAACGTTTAAAGGCTTAGAGTGACTTACCGAAGATGGCTGAGACCATTTGGGATATCTGCCGCTTTAAGTCGGACAGTTCGGTTGTTGCCTCTGCAAGTGATGCTTCTGCCGTTTCGGCCCGAGCCACTAATGAAGCCCTTTCATCAACCCAAGCTTTTTTCTCTGATTCAAATTTTTTCTTCAATTTCTCTTGTTCAGAGATGCTGAATTCAAACTTGGAGTTTGCTTTTTGAGTTTCATGCTCTTGAAGCTTCAGCTGGCTCTTCAGGTCAGCAATCTCCGATTCAAATTGACTTATGGTGACCTGTATTGACACCAGGTTCTGGTAAGGATTATAAGGTAACATTTAAAGTATCAAGCACCTTACAAGTAAAGATACTCGACACTTGGGGGCTAATGTATGCTGAAGAATTGTAAACCATCTCTTGCCGGGTCACATATATTAAAGTCTCAAGCACTTTACAAGTAAAGATACTTGACACTTGGGGACTAATGTGTCAATTCAAAGTTTCATGCTATCAACGGGTTAAAAGTATTCACTTTAAACCGGACAAACTGACAGTAAGTAGATTTCTAAGTCTATAGCATATTCATTCATAAGCCATGGACTTGGGGGCTGGTACAATAAGTAAGGTTCAGGAAAAGTTAAAGTTATACCTTAGATTTATGCTGTATTTGCTTCACCATGTCAATTTCCAGGTCACGGCTATTGTGCACTTTGTTCAGATAACCCGAGACTATATCACCAATGCTTAGGTGAGCATAATCAGTGATATCTTGTTTAGCTTTCCGACGTTGGGCAAACTCCTCCTTGGCAGTGCACTGAGCAAGAACAGTAGGCTGGCCTGGTTCAACATATTGGTTTTTCATAAATACAACTTTTGGATCAGTTGTCTTGACCGGGCTATGAATTTCCGGGTTATGAGAATTGTGGACAACGTCTTCTGTAGGCGGGTCAGAGGTTGACACTAGAATATCAAGAGTCGGTTCAGGCGGTGGCTGATGAGTGGAGCTGCCAGGAACGGATGAGTCAATTGCCGATTCAGGGACCACCGGGTCTTGGGACGGCTTATTCTTCTTTGCCCGTTTACTGGGCTTCACTTGCATGCTGTTAACAAAAGCAGAAGGATGAATATGAAAGTATAGGTAAAGTAAAAGTGCATAAGGTTACATTACCTGGGAGCAATTTTGAAAGTCGGCATGTTTGACTGCATGGTTTCACCGGAAGAAGGAGAAGTATCCTGATAATTGGAGTCGGACGAATTAAGAGGATGACGGATTAAGCCTGCTAAAGGTAAAACAAAACGTAAGTCGGAGATAACCTCAGTCCGACATTTTCTAGTTACGTCAGGTAAGCCGGCGGAAAGTTCTGCATCCTTGTTGTTCCGGGTCTGCCTCCGGCTCTCAAGCTGTTGTTGCTTCGAAAGAAATTGAGGATCTTGATAAGCAAGTGCATGTGAAAATCTTACTTTCCGGGTCACCCTTCGGATCTTTTGCTTTGGCAAAGGCTCTGAGTCGGAAGAGATTATCGTTACCTCTTCATTGGCTGCTCAACTGTTCCCCATATCCTCCTGAAGGGATAAAATGTCAGACAGGTGATAAGAAGGGACTTAGGAAAATTTAAAAATTACCTCTTCCTCATCCGAGGAGCTATCCTCTAATCTGAGTAAGTCAGAGGCGCTAGGTTTCTTCTTCTTTGAGGTTCCTACCTTGGCGGCTTTCCTTTCAGCTTTCTTGGTCGTCCTGGCTTGTTTGGCAGCTTCATGGTCATATTTGGCTTTCCAGAAGTCATCACCGGCCTGTGAAAAAAGTTAAAGACTTATGAGCATCAAGAAAGGTATAATATGTCTGTAAGGATTTGTTACAATTGATAACTTACTGCAGGGGCCGGGTTATTCTTGTAAAATGGAAGTAAGCCGAAGGCGTTGCTCGTCACAGTGCCCTCCTTCAGCAGTGAGTGGGTTGTAGCATCGACCACGTCATCTGGTAAGTCGTCAGGGCTATGGCGTAGCGGATCATTCTTTTCTCCAGTATAAGTACACATTAAGCCGAGACGGCGGCTTAATGGAAGTATACGCCAAGTGACCCAGACCCGGACCAGATCGATGCCGTTTAAACCATTTCCCAAGAGAGCTTTAATCTTCTTGATGGTGGAATTGAGAGGCACGCGTTCAAGGGTTGTCAGCTTGTCTGGTAGCGGATGGTTAGACTCAAGGCGCAGGGCGCGAAAGCCAGGCAGAGGTTTTTCGTCAGCCGGAGAAGTGTCCTGACAGTAGAACCACGTCTGGTTCCAAGATTTTGGATGGCTCGGCAACTCAGCATAAGGGAAAAGACAGTCTCTCCGTCTCTGGATTGAGATGCCGCCAAGCTCAAGACTGGGCCCGTTGGCACTTTCATTTTGCCGGTTCATGTAAAAAAGTTCCCTGAACAAAAGGAGATTTGGCTCCGCTCCCAGGTACACCTCGCAGAAGACTTGAAAATTGCAAATATTTGACACGGAATTGGGTCTGATGTCTTGAGGTCTAAGGTCAAAGAAATTTAAAACCTCTCTGAAGAATTTTGAGCCGGGAGGAGCAAATCCACGGCTCATATGATCTGTAAAAATTATTACTTCCCCTGCTTTGGGGTGAGGTTTTTCTTCAGACGGGTCAGGGGCACGGTAAGACATGATGTCCTTTTTTGGCAGATGCCCAGACTTTACAAACTCAGCTAGTTTGCTATTGGTTACAGGGGCCTTGGTAGCCTTAGGAGCCATCACAGCAATGGGCCTATGGAAAAACAAGAAGATCCGGTTCAATTTTAACCCGGGAGGAAAATATTGATTATTTAAGGTGAGAGCTTAATGAGGGGCCTAATGATATAAGGATAACTGTGCAACAATATTTAAGCCGCCACAAGTATCAAGTACAATTCAAAATTTTTCCGGGTCATGAGGAGCAATCAGGGTTCTGTGTCATTTATTTAAGCCGGACATCTCGACAGTTGTGTTTCAGGGCATTTACCAGAAGAGGTTTTCCGGGTGATAAAAGCAAGTTTCACAGCTAACAGTTATTACTCTGGATCAAAATGTTGCTCTGAAAAGAAAAATTTTCTAGACCTAAAACACGGCAGAGAAGTTCATGCACTCAAAGAGGGTTCCTAAATAAGGGAAAGGAGATCTATTTTTATGCAAGATCAACTCAAACAAACACCGCAGCAGTTCTACGAGATTTTCACGATTTAAACAGGGCATTGGAAGGAACTAGCGAGGGTTTGGTGTCGGCCAATGATGAACACCGACGAACTCGATAAGGACCTAATGCGGATCTGATAAAGGGAATGAAAGGAACTCACAGATGCGGACGAGCTGCGGAGGTTCGCCGTTGATTTCTGGTCAAGATCAGGTCGATGCAGCGGCCTGAGTCGATGAAGATGAGGGAGTCGATGGCGACAGCGGTGGAGCTCGAGTGGCAGAGAGGAGAGGAAGAAGGCGACTAGGGAAAAGACCTAGGTCGCCCTATTTATAAGGGAAGACTGACCGAGAGGGCGCGAAAGACGAGGAGATAACATTCATTATCCAGCGGCTCTGGTGCCTCGATTCTTCGGATGGTCAGTAAAGACAAAGATCCGTTCAAGATTCGATGGAGTAAAAATTAATTTTATTGAAGATGACGTCATGATGATTTAACCCGGATCCAGATGATGACGTCACGGCGGGTTAAATTTCTTCATTCAAGACAAAGGACTACAGGATAGTCCATAAGGTATTTTAAGATTGACATGAACAGGTTCAAATCAATCTGGGGCCTAATGTTGGGGATATAACTATTTGTGTAAGCCGCCCAGGAGGGGCCGAGTTACGCAAAGAGGACTCACCAGAGAGAAGCCCAAGACCAAAGTATGAAGATGGCGGTTCATAGAGAGCTTAAGGCCCGCAGGCGACTTAAGGCCCGTTATAATAAACCGCTGTAATAATATTACTTGTATCATAGGTAGATTTAACTAGTCACCGAGCCAGATATTGTTTATAAGCCAGCCGGGACTCTGTAAGCCGCATGGCGTTGACCCGTGTATATAAGGGGACGACCCGCTGGCGGCTTAGGAAAAGAAAACAACTGATCGAGAGCCAGGCAAAGCGTATCTCGCTCCCTGGTCATCGAAACATCAATACCAACCCAACTAGACGTAGGCCTTACCTTCACCGTAAGGGGCCGAACTAGTATAAACCTCTCGTGTCCTTTGTCTCGATTAACCCATTCAAGCTTCCTAGTTGCGATGGCTCCACAACTAAGTCCTTTCACGAGGACATCTGACGTGACAATTCCACGACAGGACCAAATGGTAAAACTCGGTCAGACCGATTCAGGTAAAAATGTGAACTTTAGGATTTTCGGTGGGACCGACAAGGTCAACTCGGTGGGACCGATGTGTAGGGGTTAGGGTAAAACCTCAACTCGGTTTGACCAATTACTCAAACTCGGTGGGACCAATTTTGGTAATAAGCAAACTACGTATTGGTCAAGCAAACTCAGTGGGACCGACTGAACAAACTCGGTGAGACCGAAACTGTTGCAACATGTCACAGAGAATTTGCAAGCCCATCTCGGTGAGACTGAACTGCTTAGGGTTTGGAAGTGGCTGTATCAGATGAAACCCGGTGGCTCCGGATTGATCAGATCGGTGGGGCCGAGTTTGACTTTTAGGTTTCAGACATATGTGGATCTGAGGAAGTGGTTGAGGGCTTTGGAGCATATCACTAAGCATTTTGAGCAAGCAAGCCATTAAGCAACTCTTCATCCCCTTTTAATAGTATTGGCTATCCTATGGACTCAATGTGATCTTGGATCACTGATAACCCACAAGTATAGGGGATCGCAACAGTTTTCGAGGGTAAGTATTTAACCCAAATTTATAGATTCGACACAAGGGGAGCCAAAGAATATTGGAAGGTATTAGCAGCTGAGTTGTCAATTCAAGCACACATGGAGATTAGTTATCTGCAGTAAAGTGATTAGTAGCACAGTAGTTTGATAGTTTTTATGATAACAGTAGTAGTAACGGTAACAGTAATAGTGGTAGCAGTGGTATTGTAGCAGTAACGATAGCAGTAGGAATAGTAGTAACTTAGCAAGACCAATATATTATAAATTCGTAGGCATTGGATTGGTGACTTGTTGGATGATATTCATCAGGTGACAATTATAACCTAGGGTGATACGACACTAGCTCCAGTTCATCGATATAATGTAGGCATGTATTCCGTAAATAGTCATACGTGCTTTATTAGAAGAACTTGCATGACATCTTTTGTCCTACCCTCCCGTGGCAGCGGGGTCCATATTGGAAACTAAGGGATACTAAGGCCTCCTTTTAATAGAGAACCGGAACAAAGCATTAACACATAGTGAATACATGAACTCCTCAAACTACGGTCATCACCGAGAGTGGGCCCGGTTGTTATCACTCCGGTGTTGTTGGATCATAAGCATAATAGGTGACTATAACTTGCAAGATCGGATCTTGAACATGGGTATAATGATGAATTCATAAACGGTTCAGATCTGAGTTCATGGCTCCTGGGCCCAAAGTGACAAGCATTAAGGATAGCAAAGTCATAGCAACATCAATCTAAGAACATAGTGGATACTAGGGATCAGGCCCTAACAAAACTAACTCGATTACATGATGAATCTCATACAACTCGTAACTGACCAACGAGCCTACGAAGGAATTACTCACTCCCGGTGTGGAGCATCATGGAATTGGCGATGGAGATGTGTTGGCGATGACGAAGAACGAAGATCCCCCCTCTCTGGAGCCCCAAACGGACACCAGATCTGCCCTCCTGAGGAAGAACAGGGTTTGGCGGCGGCTCCGTCTTGTGGATCGCGATAATTCTTTCTGCCTGATTTTTTCTAGAAATATGTGATTTTATAGTATCAGGGGGGTCGTCTGCGGGGCCACCACGTGGGTACAACCTACCTGGGCGCGCCAGGAGAGGGGGGTGCACCATGGTGGGTTGTGCCCACCCAGGTGCCCCTCTCCTGCAGGTCTTGGCTCCAGAAATTCTTATTATTGATATAAAAAATCCTTGCAAAGTTTCGTTCCATTTCGAGAACTTTTATTTCTGCACAAAAACAACACCATGGTAGTTCTGCTGAAAACAACGTCAGTCCGGGGTTAGTTTCATCCAAATCATGCAAATTAGAGTCCAAAACAAGAGGAAAAGCGTGAGAAAAAGTCGATATGTTGGAGACGTATCAACTCCCCCAAGCTTAAACCTTTGCTTGTCCTCAAGCAATTCAGCTGATAAACTGAAAGTGAGAAAGAAAAACTTTTACGAACTCTTTTGCTCTTGTTTGCATAAATAAGCTTAAACAGCACCCAGGTTTTCAGCCAACAATATAACTAACCATGTCAACAATAACATTTAAATATTATAATGACTCATATTAATGACATAATCAGCTAGCGAGCAATAATAAAATATCTCAAACAGCAACACGTTGTCAAAATGACCATGATATAATATGACAATAGTGGTATCTCGCTAGCCCTTTCGGAGACCGCAAAACATAAATGCAGAGCACCTCCAAAGTTCAAGTAGCGACTAAACATTGTAATTCATGGTAGAAAAGATCCAATCATGATGCACCTAACATTAGCTACACATAATGCATAAATCATGACAGCTGTGCTCTACTCAGTTTCTGGTGCTTGTTTTAGAAGGTGGTGACACAACATAAAAGTAAATAGATACTCCCTTCACAGATGGAAGCAGTGATTTGCAGAGGTGCCAGAGTTCAATTTTTAAAATAGAGATAAATGATATTTTCTGATATGCACCCTTCTTATTCACTTCACGACCATCATTTATTAATATCTTCCTTGCTAAGCACGCTAGTGGTAGTTCCCAAGTGATGAAAGTAAAGGTTTTGACTCCATTGGGAGTTTTTGTTTGATTATTTAAGAGATGAACTCTTTTTCATGTTTGCGGTTTGGGGCTGGGCATCCCTATTACCGCCCATTTTCTCGTGCAATGGTGAGTGAATAAACACTCGACCTAAGAATAACCCTCTTAGCATGGAAGATACCGACTTCGGTGTCAAAACCGGCAGATCTCGGGTAGGGGGTCCCGAACTGTGCGTCTAAGGCTAATGGTAACAGGAGGCGGGGGACACAATGTTTACCCAGGTTCGGGCCCTCTCTATGGAGGTAATACCCTACTTCCTGCTTGATTGATCTTGATGATATGAGTATTACAAGAGTTGATCTACCACGAGATCGTAGAGGCTAAACCCTAGAAGCTAGCCTATTATTATTATTGTTCTTGTCCTACAGACTAAACCCTCCGGTTTATATAGACACCGAAGGGGGCTAGGGTTACAACAGAGTCGGTTACAGAGAAGGAAATCTACATATCCGAATTGCCAAGCTTGCCTTCCACGCAAAGGAGAGTCCTACCCGGACATGGGACGAAGTCTTCAATCTTGTATCTTCATAGTCCAACAGTCCGGCATAAGCATATAGTCCAGCTGTCCGAGGACCCCCTAATCCAGGACTCCCTCAGTAGCCCCTGAACGAGGCTTCAATGATGATGAGTCCGACGCGCAAATTGTCTTTGACATTGCAAGGCGGGTTCCTTCTCCGAATACTCCAAGGTAGATTTTGAACACATGAACCGTGTCCAGCTCTGCAGAAAAAATTCCACGTACCACCGTAGAGAGCACAATATTCCACAAATCTAATCTGCTGACAACTTTTCATAGCATGACATCACACCGCGGCCCGGCCATTACACGAACCGTTTTTCTCAACCTGCTGATGCACGTCTTGCGAGGCGGTTTTATTGGCACGTCTTGTCGAAGCAGAGATCGTGTTCCCCTTATAACGGGATTCTCATCAATACAGGCGTGGGTAACCCAACTGTGCCGTTAGTATGACTCCTCGGTTTTAGGCAAGTTCCAAACGGCCACAAGGAGGACACTTGATATTCACCCTCTTTATAAAGAGGTCAAGACCTGTCCTTTTCTTTCCACGCCCGATCCTTCCCTTCCCCTACCTCGAGTTCCAACACCCAAGTCTAAGCGCTCCGGACCTTCAACCATGTCCGGATCCAACCTTCAAGGCCAGTGGATGGCCTCTTCCATCACAGAGGAGGACATCAAGAAGCTTAGGGAGGCTAGGTATCTGACCGCCGAAATCCTTCATAGGCTACCTGCTCAAGGGTAGGTTATCCCTACTCTCGAACCCAACGAGAGTGTTGTATTCGTTTCTCACTTCCTCCGAGGGCTAGGCTTTAGTCTTGATCCCTTCGTTAGAGGGATTATGTTCTATTACGGGCTAGATTTCCATGATTTAGCTCCAGATTCCTTCCTTCACATCTCGTCATTTATCGTCGTGTGTGAGGCTTTCCTCTGCATTACCCCACACTTCGGCTTATGGCTCAAGACCTTCAATGTGAAGCCGAAGATGATCGACGGTGACACGGAAAGTGCGGAGGCGCTATAACAAGCAAAGGTGCCGACGCCCTATGGCCAAAGGGTTCCTTCCCGGAGGTCTCCGACCTATGGCAACATGAGTGGTTTTACATCACAGCACCTCAAGGTACAAAGTGGGCAGCCGCCCCAGCCTTCCGCTCCGCCCCTCCGCCCCAACTAGCATCATGGGTCAACAAAGGGCTAGACTGGGGGCCAGTTAATGACGTGCTGACATTGCAAAGCCGCATCCAGGATCTCCTCAAGAGGGATATCAGCCTCGTCAAAATAATTCAAGTAATGTTAGTTCGTTGGGTCCTGCCATGCCAACGTCAATCTCTCCGTATGTGGGAGTTTAACCCGGAAGGACCGCGGACCATTCAACACTTCTTCGGCGTGACGCTCGAAGGGATGTACCGATTATTCTTCGGATCACGAATAAAGTGTCCGGACACCACCGAGGATGCGGGTCTCAACTGCAACTGTCCAGATACCCAAGTAAGTAACTCCGCGACTGAACATGCTGTGATTATATTTGTCACAACATCATTATGAAAAATACCCTTGGCAGGACTGGATAAGAAAGGCGGAGAGGATCAGGTGTTCGGCCCCTCTTCCCGAAGGCTCGCCGGATCCTGTACTAACCAAGATGCTGGCTCGCGCACCTTATCAAGTGCCATCAGGAGAAGACAAGGGGAGGAATAGAGAAGCCAAAAGCGGGCTTCATATGTTACACATCCGACCCGGGGGAATTAGTTCCTCCGTGACGGAGGATGATCGGGGAGGTGAATCTAGAATCCCCTCTCCCCACAGGAAGAAAAGGACCGCCCTGAAGACTTGGAAACGGAGGTTTCCAAATGAGGGAAGAAACCTTCAGCAGGGGGCCCTGCCCCGGAGGGCATCCTTAGCGCACAGCGCCCGCAAGGGGGCCAGCCGTCAACCGAGATCTAAGTGAACAAAGGCACATTAGTAAATATGCCCTACTCTTTTCCTGAGAATAACAACCGAGACATATGTTTTGCAGTCCGGCTCATAGCCCTTCTCAACAATGTTCGTCCTCGGGGGATCTTCTTCCGGAGATGATGGAGAGCGAAACTCCCCCTCCTGCTTCCCCGCCTCATGAGACGGACGACCCTGAGGTGTCGTCGCGGAGGATTTCTCGTGATTCGCAAAGGCCAGAAGGTAACTCTTCGGCCACCCGAAGTCCGGAGTTCTCGGCTCCTAAGGAGACCAACAGAAAAAGCCCGGGATTTTCTGGTGTAGAACCGGATACATTGATAGGTATTCTGGAGCAAGCGGCTATCTTAGAGGCACATCGTACCTTAATGGGTATGGTGGTTGAGAGGATTTCATCCGCAAAAAGCGGGTTGAATGAAGCTTTTATGGGCCTGCTAAGAGGCTTTGAGGTACGCAAAGTAATATATATTTTTTTTGACTGTACCGCACACGCAAGGTGTGCTTTGTATTGATAGTAGCCCCTGAGACTCTGGTTGCCGTCCAAACGTGGTGAGTAGAGGATCATAGTCTCAGGTAGTGATAGCGCTGCTTTCGTGCGCAAGTGGCTGCAGATCTGGTGGCTGACTAAATTGCTGAATTTTCCGAATTGAGGCGGCAACTCGACGTGGAGGATGCGGACATCATGCTTGTTAACAAGCGGCTTGACGAGGCATAGGGTATGTATATTTGGGTGGTCAGCAAATATTAAGAAGAGCATGATGCTAGTATTTATAGTATGCTTTGACTGCAGATGGAGCTGCCGCCGTGGAGACCCTTCGGGCATAACTTGCCCGAGCCAAGGAGCAAGCAAGGAGAAGTGATGCGGCCGCCCTGAAGGCAGCCGAAGAATTAAAAGCCGAACAGGTTGCGCATTGCCAAAGTGAGGATAAAATAGCCAACATGGCTATTGAACTACAAAATGCCGCCATCCGATATGAGCTTCTCGAAAGGGAAAACCAAACGAAAACGGCTGACCTAGAGAAGGCCTTGCAAGCAGCAGAGGAAACTCGTTGTGAAATCAGAGCGGCACGGGAGGAGCTTCGGCAAGCCGGTGATATCGCGGCTAGGAAGCCCTTTTTATTGCCAACGAAGTTCGGTGATCAGAAATATGCCCCTCTTGATCAATTGTGGAGCTCTGCAGACACGTACTTGGATTTAGCAGTGCTGCTGATGCAACAGAGTATTTCAAGGATCAGACAGATCATGAGGTGGAAAGATTGTTTTGGTCATAGTTCAGTGCTCCAAAGCGTCCGCTGCTGTTGAATGAGCAAATGGCCGAGTGGGCCGAGCTCCATAGGTTGTCCGGGCTTGCCATGAAGGCTGTCGTGGATCATCTGTGGCCGAAGGAACCGAGCCCGGGTAGTTATTTTTGGTTTGGTGCAACAATTTCTTCGTGCTGTGCCTCATATCAACGCTGTTAAGAGGTTGGCGTGCATAGAGGGTGCGCGGATGGCTCTTGCCCGTGTTAAGACATATTGGACGAAGATGGAGGCCACCGATGTTGCAACCAGGGGTCCTCCCGGGGGTCAGGACTTGCCCGAGCACTATTTTGAAGAAGTCCTAGAAGGTGCCTGTTTAATAGTGGCTCAGTGCTCAAAGAGTACCATGTTCCAGTGACATGTATCTTGATTCTAAAAACAATGCTTTTTTGACAATAAAGGCTATATTTATACTTTTGCCCGTAAAGTATTGTAGTGCCTCCTGTGCGGCCGTTTATGTATGTATGTATATAACCTGAAAGTTTGCAGTCGTCGGCTTCATCCCCCACACATATAATGCGGGGGTGTTTGGTAAAGCGCATAATCACACTTGATCCAACGTCTTGGTCCTTTAAGGAGGTGATAGCATGGCGAACAAGGCAATCGGACTATATAGCTTTAACACTTTCACTTAGCCATAGGAGTTTGACGGTGAGGCTACTATATAGCCCCTGGTATGTCTGCGCTCATCCGAATATGGTGCGTGTACATACGTGACCGGGAAACCGGTCCTTCGTTAATGCGGAGGAATTGCGAAGATTCCGCTGGGTCATCGAGTGGTTGACCAGTCTCTCGCTTTATCATGACAGTCAGTTTTCGTCTTTCTCTAATGAGGTTCTCATCCAGATGAACCAGGGCACAATTGCAGTAGTTCTCCTGGGGCCACCTTAGCTAATAGAGCGGAATGTAAGGTAGCAAAACACGGGAGCCAGGCAAACCCAACTATTGACCAAAGACATGATTCAGAGCTGATGCATATAAGGCCAAACTCCCAACGCCGAACACTCCCGAAGGTATCCGGACTTTACAACATATACTGGGTTGAGTACCGCCCTCGATAATGATCCCTGAATTTCCGGGTACATGCATAAATTTGGCGTGACGAAAGAGCGGCTGTGGTAGGGGTATAAATCCCAAAAACACATTGGATGCTGCCCTTGTAACGTCCATTTTTGATCGGCGGATAATAAGTTAGCCAATAATGCCAGTAACCCTCTTGGTCGTTTTAAGTACCAGGAGGGTGTGAGCCAACAAGATTCAATAAAAAGGTTTACACAGGGTCTTAATCTAAAAAGAAACCTTAGCACGGGACCCCGCTGCATGTCTGCGCCTTTGTCTCCGTTGTGCCGTATCCTGGAAGGGTATAGCACGGTAGTCACCTGTAAAAAAGAAAGAAAAGCTCAGTTGAAAGAATCTTTTTGTGTAACCATGCGTAACGTCGGTTAAACTTAATGAACCGTGAAAATTCAATTTCTTGAGTGTGAATAGGATCCAACCGAACTATGGATTTTGTTCGTGCGGGCAGCCCCTAGCACGACATATGGGAGTATAGCCGTTAGTCAAGCTCAGGTTTATCTAGGCTGCTACAAATAGTGGTGCACCGAACACTTCTAGCCGTGTCCGTGGTCTCAACGATCGATTAGTTACTTGGGTTGGAGAGGCCGGTCGGTGGTTCGGCTGCTAGAGCCGCCACATATTCTTCTGCACGGAGGGAAGGCTCTGTATTTCCGCTAATTGTGATGACGCCACGTGGACAGGGGATCTTATGTTTAAGATAAGCATAATGCGGAACTACATTGAAACGAGCGAAGGCCGTTCTACCGAGTAGTACCTGGTAGCCACCTCGGAATGGAGCGATGTCGAAGATTAGTTCTTTGCTTTGGAAGTTCTCGGGAGAACCGAATACAACCTCTAGTGTTACAGAGCCCGTGCAGCGGGCCTCTATGCATGGTATTACTCCTTTAAAGGTAGTATTGCTTTGGCTGATTCTTGATGGGTCTATCCCCATCTTATGGACAGTGTCCTGATATATCAGATTAAGACTACTGCCGCCATCCATGAGGACTCGGGTGAGATGGTATCCGTCAATTATTGGGTCGAGCACTAAGGCAGACGAGCCTCCATGCCGGATACTAGTCGGATGATCCCTGCGATCGAAAGTGATTGGGCAAGCCGACCATGGGTTGAATTTGGGGGCAACTGGTTCTACAGCGTATACGCCTCGGAGTGCGCGTGTGCGCTTCCTCTTTGGTATGTGGGTTGCGTAAATCATGTTCACTGTTTTGACCTCTGGTGGAATTTTTTTCTGTCCCCCAGTGTTCGGCTGGCGAGGTTCGTCCTCGTCTTCACTTGGCGGCTCCCCCCTTGTGTTTGGCGTTTAGCTTGCCGGCCTCCTTGAGGACCCAACATTCTCTGTTGGTGTGATTCACAGGTTTCTCTGGGTTGCCATGAATCTGACATGATCTGTCTAGAATTTTGTTTAGGCTGGACGGTCCATCTCTGCTGCCTTTAAATGGCTTTTTCCGTTGACCGAGTCGAGAGCCCCTGAATCCGGCGTTTACTGCAGTGTTTTCTGGGCTGTCTTCATTATTTCGACGCTTGTTTTTATTGCGTCGCGGCTTCCCATTGCCGTACCTGATTTCGGATGTGCCTGGGTCGCTAGTGCCGCTGCGGGCAAACCAACTGTCCTCGCCCGTGCAAAAGCGGGTCATAAGGCTTGTTAGGGCTGCCATTGTCATCGGTTTTTTCTGGCCGAGGTGTCTGGCGAGCCATTCGTCCCGGACACTATGTTTGAAAGCCGCTAAGGCTTCAGCATCCGGGCAATCGACGATTTGGTTCTTTTTGGTGATAAAACTGTTCCAAAGCTTACGAGCTGACTCTCCAGGTTGTTGGATTATGTGACTTAAATCGTCTGCGTCCGGAGGTCAGACATAGGTCCCTTGAAAGTTGGCCCTGAAAGCGTCCTCAAGTTCCTCCCAACTTCCAATTGAGTTTTCGTGAAGGCTTTTCAACCAGTGCCGAGCTGGTCGTTTCAAATTGAGGGGCAGGTATTTGATGGCGTGGAGATCATCTCCGCGAGCCATATGGATGTGAAGAATAAAGTCCTCAATCCAGACTGCAGGGCTGTAGTTCCGTCGTATGCCTCTATGTTTACGGGTTTAAATCCCTCTGGAAATTCATGATCCAGCACCTCATCGGTGAAGCACAGGGGGTGTGCCGCACCCCTGTATTTGGATGTGTCGTGGCATGCTTCCGACGGATGTGGTGTTTGGTGTTGATTCCGAGCTGGTATTCGATCAGTATAGTCGTTTTGGTGGCCGTGATCCTGCCTAGGAGCACGCTTCCTAGATCCATAGATGGACCTGGCCATACCGCCTTTTTTGTCCAGGTGCTCACGTAGATCGTGTGCTGACTTGCGTGTGGCGTCATTAGCCGCTCTGTCTCGGCCACGGGTGGTCGGTCCGGCAGATCGGCCGTATTATTTTTCGGCGGGATGGGCTCTATAGCCTCCTCGTTGAATTCGGGCAGCAGCTTGCGCTTTGGGTAGCTCTTTGTGTGGCGATCGCCACCGTATTTTTCATCAGTGTTGAGCACTTTGTTCCATCTGTGGTTGAGCGTATACTGCGCGGCCTTACGCCTTTGCTTCTGCTTCTTCAAGCTCCTCGCGGTGGCGACAAGGCTTTTGTGGAGGTTCTCTTGTTCCAAGTGCTTTTCCGGGATGATGAGTGCATTGTCGTCCAGACTGTTCTCCTCTCCGGAGACAGGTTTATAAGTTTTATCTTCGGCATCGCTGTGATCGGACAACGGCCCTGGACTATGTTCGCCGTCCCCTGGCTCATCCCGCTCCATCACTGGGTCCATGGGGTCGTTGTTACCTTTGGAGTCATCCGGGGTATTATTCTTTCTTGTGCCGTTATCGCTGTTTTTGCTGTGCCGGGATTTAGAGCGGCGCCGCTGACGTCGGCACTTTGGTTGCTTCACCAGAGGATTATCTTCTGTTGCATCCTTCCGTTCCTCACCATTGTTTTCTTTGGGTGTGTCCACCATGTATATATCATATGATGAGGTGGCTGTCCAGCGCCCCGTGGGCGGTGGTTCCTGTTCTTCTCTAGCATCGTCATTCATACCGTCGATGTCTTCGGAGTCGAAATCAAGCATGTCGGTTGAGTCGTCGACAGTTGCTATTAAGTGGGTGGTGGGCGGGTAATGAATTTCCTCGTCGTCCGCTTCCCACTCAAGCCGGCCATAGTTCGGCCAAGAGTCTCTTGAAAGGGAGAGAGATTTTAATGAGTTTAGCACGTCGCCCAAGGGTGAGTGCTGAAAGATATCCGCGGAGGTAAACTCCATGATCGGTGCCCAATCAGGTTTGATGGGCATGGATGTACGCGGTTCGGAGCCTGCGGCCGAAGACGAGTCCGGGGGTCCGACGACGCAGACCTCATTGAAGGCGAAGTCTGCGTTCGGCTCTATCGCCGCTGAGTGTGCGGCCTCCATGGCGGGGTCCATCCACCCGTCCTTGGATGGCACGATCTGCTCCGGATTAACAGCCAGGGCAGCTACATGTGTGATCTCCTGACCGCCATATGATGGCAGATCTAAGTCATGCTCATCGTGACTATACGTCGCACCTGTCATGGGCTTGAATCCGTCAAAGATCAAGTCTCCGCGGATGTCGACAGTGTAGTTCAGGCATCCAAACCTGACCTGATGGCCAGGGGCGTAGCTATTGATCTGATCCAGATGGCCAAGCGAGTTGGCCCGCAGTGCGAAGCCGCCGAATACGAAGATTTGTCCGGGGAGGAAAACCTCACCCTGGATCGCATTGTTGTGGGTGATTGAAGGAGCCATCAAGCCTTATGGTGACGACATAGTGGAACTATCAATGAAAGCACCAATGTCGGTGTCAAAACCGGTGGATCTTGGGTAGGGGGTCCCGAACTATGCGTCTAAGGCTAATGCTAACAGGAGGCGGGGGACACAATGTTTACCCAGGTTCAGGCCCTCTCTATGGAGGTAATACCCTACTTCCTGCTTGATTAACCTTGATGATATGAGTATTACAAGCGTTGATCTACCACGAGATCGTAGAGGCTAAACCGTAGAAGCTAGCCTATGATTATGATTGTTCTTGTCCTACGGACTAAACCCTCCGGTTTATATAGACACTGGAGGGGCTAGGGTTACAATAGAGTCGGTTACAGAGAAGGAAATCTACATATTCGAATTGCCAAGCTTGCCTTCCACGCAAAGGAGAGTCCCACCCGGACACGGGACGAAGTCTTCAATCTTGTATCTTCATAGTCCAACAGTCCGGCATAAGCATATAGTCTGGCTGTCCGAGGACCCCCTAATGCAGGACTCCCTCACCGACCACCTCCTGTCATTCCACGAACGATCCAGGCACACAAAAAGGATAATTTTTAGAAGTTTTTAGAGGTGGCACATGCTAATTTACTTGGGACGGCAGGGTAATAGCGCATATAGGTAGGTGTGGTGGACTCATCTGGAATAACTTTGGGTTCAAGGTTTTTGATGTACAAGCAGAATTCCCACTTAGTACAGGCGAAGGCTAGCAATGCATAAGTAACATTGGACACTAGCATGAGTAGAATATGAACACCACGAACATAAATATCATAGAGGCTATGTTGGTTTTGATTCAACTACATGCATGAACATGTGCCAAGTCAATCCACTCGTACATTCAGAGGAGGATACCATAGCATCATACTACATCACAACCATTTTAACACTATGTTGACATCCAAGATAAATCATTATCAACTCCCAGCTACTTATGCATGGCATGAGAAACTATACTCTCTAATTTTCATTGCAAACATGTTTAACCATAATGGGCTGAGTCATGGATACTAGGTTAAACATATTTACAAAAATAGAACAAGTCGAGTTCATACCAGTTTCTCCCTGCCACGTCCAGTTCATCAGATGTCGTTATTATTGCCTTTCACTTGCACGACCCAACGATATGAAAATAATAACAGTGCAAGAGTGCCGTGGACTAAGATGGAATCTACAAGACATTTTATCCAACAGGAGAAGACAAGATAAACTGTGCTCTTATTAGTTCAACAATTATTCTTATGAGAGCCACTCAACACTTTGATCATAGTCTTCGGTAAGACTCGAATAAAAAGAAAAGAAGTTCAGAGAAACACACTGAAATATTTTTGGAGTTTTTAGTTTTCTAGAATGGGCAAATAAAAGGGGAAAGCAAAAAATATAAAAGACATTTACATGGGAGAGCTCCCAACAAGCAAAAGAAGAACAAGGAAATCTTTTTGGATTTTCTTTTTATACTACTACTAAGCATGCATAGAAAGTAAACTAGCTACAACTAATTTTTTGGGTTGTTCTAAAGTTTTTTAAACACACATGAAGAAAGCAAGAAAATAAATCTAAGCATGGATGATACAATAAAAAAGTGTGAACACCGACTAATGAAATATGTGGACATGAATGTAAGGTCGGTGGGAACATGTACTCCCCCAAGCTTAGGATTTTGGCCTAACTTGGTAGATGATCAGTAGCCTGGAGGGTAGTAGGGGTGCTGAGGAGCAGGCACACACACATCCCACTGATGAGGCTCCTCCTGTGCTGCCTCCGCAACAGCTTGAGCATTCTGGTAGGCGATGATATCTGCAGGCATAATCCTGTATCCGCCCCTGGCAACTGGATAAAACAAAGCAAGAGCAGGCAATGTAATAACATCACGAGTGTTTACACTAAAAACTAGGTTATACGGAATAGGGATGTTAGGAGACCTGTCATCAGTAAAATGGTGCTGATCCATGGCTGCACGGTCAAGGTAAATTGTGGTCAGAGTGTAATCATGAGGGCATATCTCAACTTCGAAGTGAGCTACCAAAGAAGTAGCATAAATCCCACCATGTATTTTTCCCTGAGACTTATTAAGATGGAGGCGACGAGCCACAATATTTCCCAAGCTATAAGTGTTGTCGCCCTCTAATGCATGACGTAAAACAACATGGTTTGGTGAATTAAGTGCACCCACCTTCTCCCTAGCTAGCAAGCATTTTGCAATGAATAGTGCAAAGTAACGAACATCAGGAAAATGTAAGCCAGCGGTAGTGATGGCTGACACTCCTCTCTCACCCCACTGTAAAAGTGCGATAAAAGGCCTCAAACTCGGCCGGCCTAGGCTCAGCCAAGCTCCCATCAGAAGGGATCATGCATATGTTACAAAATTTAGTAAGTGGTATCTGATGATTTTCAGCATATAAATAAAAGCTCACTTCAGGAGGATTATTCCTAGGCAGGAAAGTAAAACTTTGAACAAAGATGTTTGTGAGGATTTGGTGCTGATCATACTCATCTGCAATGAAGTCGGTGAGGCCTGCAGTAGCAATATATTGCATGAACTCCTCAAAAATTCCAGCCTCTTGTAGGAACAGGATGTGCGGCCATTCACACGGCCGTACTTCTGCCAACCTCCGAGGGTGGAGTTCACTATCAGAAGACTCCCCAATAACACCCTTGGAGTTCTTCCTTGAGCCAAACTTCTTGAAGATATTCATGTTCGCGTACAATTTCTGAAAATAAAAATTTTGAGGTGACAAAAAATTGTCAACAAAACTTCACAAAATTGATAGCAACTACTCCTAGGGATACATAGAGGCCATAACAAGCATTCAAACTACTTAGAACACTAAGAATTCAACATGCAAGCTCATCTATAGCAGCACCAAGAGTAGCTAATTATTTAAAGTATAAACCACTAAAACAAAAAACTAATTGGACAAATGGTGGAGTCACATACCAAGCAACAATCCCCCGAAACAGTTTCGGAAACGGAGCTTCGAGCTAATAGATCAGAATCCGCGGGTTTGAGCTCAAGAACACGGGAGAGAGAGCAGTGGGGATTTTTTTTCTGGAGGTAAGTGATGACGTGAGCTAAAGTGACAAGTGAGGGGGCCCACGTGGGGACCACAAACCACCAGGGCGCGCCTGGGGGTCCTGGCACGCCCAGGTGGGTTGTGCCCACCTGGTGCACCTCCCTCTGGTATTATTTGCACCAAAAATTCTTAAATATTAAAAAAAAATCGTATCAGGTTTTCAGAGCATTCTGAGAACTTTTATTTTTGGGTCATTTTTTTATTGCACGGGAAATTCAGAAAACAGACAAAACATGGCATTTTATTTTATTTAGCTAATAAAAATAGTAAACAAAAGGTAGGGACAGAAGGCAGTGCTTACTAAATTTATCAACTTCATACCGTTCAAAAGTGATTCATTAATAAGGTTGATAAGGACTTATTAACAACCACTTTCGATTAGCATGAAACCGAAGAACTTTCCTAAATCACTAAGTTACCCCAATGGGGATATGCATTCCCCCAACAATAAGAATAACATATTTCTTTTTGGCAGTAGGTAGAGGTATTTGAAAACTTCCAATAGTGATTGTCGGAGATTTTTCAATAACATTAATACCATTCACTTGGAATTGTTTCTTCGAAAAGTGCACCGTATGCTCATTACCATTAATATGAAATGTGGTCTTGCTTTTATTGCAATCAATAACAGCCCCCGCAGTATTCAAGAAGGGTCGACCAAGGATAATCGACATGTTGTTGTCCTCGGGCATCTCAAGTATAACAAAGTCAGTTAAAATTGTAACATTAGCAACAACAACGGGCACATGCTCACAGATACCGATAGGTATGGCAGTTGATTTATCAGCCATTTGCAAAGATATTTCAGTAGGTGTGAGTTTGTTCAAGTCAAGTCTTTTACATAAAGAGAAAGGCATAACACTAACACCAGCTCCTAAATCACACAAAGCAGCTTTCACATAATTCCTTTTGATAGAGCAAGGTATAGTTGGTATACCCGGATCTCGAAGTTTTTAGGTACTCCATCTTTAAAAGTATAGTTAGCAAGCATAGTGGAGATTTCAGCTTCTGGTATTTTTCTCTTATTTGTGATGATGTCTTTCATATACTTTGGATAAGGAGGCATTTTAAGGATATCAGTCAAGCGAGTACGCAAGAATACTGGCCTCAGCATTTCAGCAAAGCGTTCAAATTCTTCATCATCTTTCTTTTTAGTTGACTTGGGTGGAAAGTGCATAGGTTTTTGAACTCACGGTTCTCTTACTTTACCGTGTTTTCTAGCAACAAAGTCTCTTTTATCATATCTTTTATTCTTAGGTTGTGGGTTATCAAGATCAACAGGTGGTTCTATCTCAACATCATTATCTGGTTCTTTATCATTATTTGGTTTAGTGTCTTCATGAACCTCATCATTGTCTTTTCCATTATCTCTAGGTGGATGTTCATTACCAGATTGAGTTTCAGCTTCAGAGATAGAAGTTTCATTTTCATTATCAGGAGGTTTGTCTATTTCAGGTTCACTAGAGGCATGCAAAGTCCTATCATTTTTCTTTTCCTTTTTATTTTTAGAAGGACTAGGTGCACTAGTGTTATTTCTTTGCGAATCTTGTTCAATTCTTTTTGGGTGTCCCTCGGGATAAAGTGGTTCCCGAGTCATTTTACCTCCTCTAGTTGCAACTCTAATAGCAAAGTCATGTTTATTATGGTTCATTTCATCAAGTAATTCTCTTTTGATTTAGCAACTTGTTCTAACTGGGTTTGAACCATAGAAGCATGTTTTCCAACACCTCTAACATCATTTGAGATTCTAAATAACAAGTCACTCAAGCGAGCAATCATATCAGAATTATATTTCAATTGTTTCATAACATTTCCATTGAAGTGATCTTGCTTTCTGTAATTGTCAAACTCATAAAGGCATTGTCTAGGATGTTTATTATGAGGATCATCACTATTATTGAATTTCATTAAAGATTTTTACCTCTACCACCTTGGGTGGTTATGGTGCTTCAAGCCCATGTATTTCTTTGATAGGTGGTAAATTTTTAACATCCTCGGCCTTAACACCTTTTTCCTTCATAGATTTCTTTGCCTCTTGCATATCTTCAGGACTGAGATATAAGATACCCCTCTTCTTCGGAGTGGGTTTAGGCGGTGGTTTAGGAATAGTCCAATCATCATAATTTTCAATATGTTATTCAATAATTCTTCAGCTTGAGCAATAGCTCGTTCACTGAAAACACAACCAACCCAACTATCTAGGAAGTCCCTAGAAGCATCAGTTAGTCCATTATAGAAGATATCAAGTATTTCATTTTTCTTAAGAGGATGATCAGGCAAAGCATTATGTAACTGGAAAAGCCTCCCCCAAGCTTGTGGGAGACTCTCTTCTTTAGTTTGAACAAAGTTAAATATTTCCTATAAGGCAGCTTGTTTCTTATGAGGAGGAAAATATTTTTCAGAGAAGTAGTAAATCATATCCCGGGGACTACGCACACAACCAGGAGTAAGAGTATTGTACCAAGCTTTAGCATAACCATTTAATGAGAAAGGAAATATTTTAAGAATAAAGTAGTATCGAGTTTTCTCATCATGAGTAAAAACGGTTGCTATATCATTCAACATAGTAAGATGTGCCACAACAGTTTCAGTTTCATAACCATGCAAAGGATCAGATTCAACCAAAGTAATTAACTCTGGGTCGACAGAGAATTGATAATCCTTATCAGCAATAGCAATAGGTGAAGTAGCAAACTTAGGATCACATTTCATTCTAGCATTCAGAGATTTTTCTTTATACTTGTGTAATAATTTCTCTAGATCATCTCTATCCTTACAAGCAAGAATATCTCTAGTTGCCTCTTCACTCATAACATAGCCTTCTGGTACCTTAGGCAGCTCATATCTAGGAGGCTAGCTCGAGCAAGTGTTTCAGGAATTCCAGTTTCAAGTTCATCATCAGATTCAACAACATCATGTTGTATTACTCTAGCAATTTGTTCATCAAGAAATTCACCAAGTGGCACATCATCATTATCGAGCATGGTACTAGCATCATCATAAGCATCATTCATAGTAGAAGTAGCATCATCAATAACTTGCGACATATCAGAATTAATAGCATGTGGTGGTGTTGCTAGTTTACTCATAGCAGAAGGTGAATCTAAAGCAGAACTGGATGGTAGTTCCTTACCTCCCCTCGTCCTTGAGGGAAATATCTTAGTATTTGGATACTTCAGATTCTTCATAGTGATAAATTGATAATAATCCCAAGTGACTTAACAAATATAGCTATGCTCCCCGGTAACGACACCAGAAAAAGGTCTTGATAACCCACAAGTATAGGGGATCGCAACAGTTTTCGAAGTTATTAACCCAAATTTATAGATTCGACACAAGGGGAGCCAAAGAATATTGGAAGGTATTAGCAGCTGAGTTGTCAATTCAACCACGCCTGGAGATTAATTATCTGCAGCAGTGAGATTAGTAGCACAGTAGTTTGATAGTTTTGATGATTGATAACCCACAAGTATAGGGGATCGCAACAGTTTTCGAGGGTAGAGTGTTCAACCCAAATTTATTGATTCGACACAAGGGGAGCCAAAGAATATTCTCAAGTATTAGCAGTTGAGTTGTCAATTCAACCACACATGGATAACTTAATATCTGCAGCAAAGTATTTAGTAGCAAAGTAGTATGGAAGTGGCGGTAACGGTAGCAAAAGTAACAGTAGCAGTTTGGTAGTAATTGTAAAAGTGCAACGGTAAACTAACTAAGCAAATATCAATATGTGAAAAGCTCATAGGCATTGGATCAGTGGTGGATAATTATGTCGGATGCGATTCCTCATGCAATAGTTATTACATAGGGTGACACAGAACTAGCTCCAGTTTATCAATGTGATGTAGGCATGTATTCCGAATATAGTCATACGTGCTTATGGAAAAGAACTCGCATGGCATCTTTTGTCCTACCCTCCCGTGGCAGCGAGGTCTGGAAACTAAGGGATATTAAGGCCTCCTTTTAGTAGAGTACTGGACCCAAGAATTAACACTTAGTGAATACACAAACTCCTCAAACTACGGTCATCACCGGGAGTGGTCCCGATTATTGTCACTTCGGGGTTGCCGGATCATAACACATAGTAGGTGACTATAGACTTGCAAGATAGGATCAAGAATTCACATATATTCATGAAAACATAATAGGTTCAGATCTGAAATCATGGCACTCGGGCCCTAGTGACAAGCATTAAGCATAGCAAAGTCATAGCAACATCAATCTCAGAACATAGTGGATACTAGGGATCAAACCCTAACAAAACTAACTCGGATCTCCGGATATAAAAGAAACGGTGAAGGGGAAGGATCTAAGAACGCAGAGACAGAGAGATCGATCCAATCTCGGAGGGGCTCTCGCCCCTCCCACGCCATGGGAGCCAAGGACCAGAGGGGAAACCCTTCTCCCATCTAGGGAGGAGGTCAAGGAAGAAGAAGAAGTAGGGG
This sequence comes from Triticum dicoccoides, assembly GCF_002162155.2. Lineage (NCBI taxonomy): Eukaryota > Viridiplantae > Streptophyta > Magnoliopsida > Poales > Poaceae > Triticum > Triticum dicoccoides. The sequence goes on along the minus strand of NC_041385.1, from coordinate 378,482,192 downwards.
GGCTCTCTCCCCCTTGCTTTCGGTGGCGCCGAAGCGCTACTAGGGGCCATCATCATCACCGTGATATTCACCAAAACCTCCGCCATCTTCACCAACATCTCCATCACCTTCCCCCATCTATATTCAACGGTCCACTCTCCCGCAACCCGCTGTACCCCTACTTGAACATTGTGCTTTATGCTTCATATTACTTTCCAATGATGTGTTGCCATCCTATGATGTCTGAGTAGATTTTCGTTGCTTATCGGTAACTGATGAATTGCTATGATTGGTTTGAGTTGCATGTTTTATTATTGGTGCTGTCCTATTGTGCCCTCCGTGTCGCGCAAGCGTGAGGGATTCCTGCTGTAGGGTTTGCAATATGTTCATGATTTGCTTATGGTGGGTGGCGTGAGTGACAGAAGCACAGACCCGAGTAAGTAGGTTGTTTGCGTATGGGATAAAGGGGACTTGATACTTTAATGCTATGGTTGGGTTTTACCTTAATGATCTTTAGTAGTTGCAGATGCTTTCTAGAGTTCCAATCATAAGTGCATATGATCCAAGAAGAGAAAGTATGTTAGCTTATGCCTCTCCCTCAAATAGAATTGCAATAGTGATTACCGGTCTAGTAACGTACTCAATTGCTTAGGGACAATTTCACAACTCCTACCATCACTTTTCCATACTCGCTATATTTAGTTTATTGCTTCTTTATCTAAACAGCCCCTACTTTTTATTTACGTGTTCTTTATTATCTTGCAAACCTATCCAACAACACATACAAAGTACTGCTAGTTTCATACTTGTTCTAGGTAAAGCGAACGTCAAGCGTGCGTAGAGTTGTGTCGGTGGTCGATAGAACTTGAGGGAATATTTGTTCTACCTTTAGCTCCTCGTTGGGTTCGACACTCTTACTTATCGAAAGAGGCTACAACTATCCCGTATACTTGCGGCTTATCAAGACCTTTTTCTGGCGCCGCTGCCGGGGAGTCATAGCGTGGGGTCAATATTCTCGTGTGTGCTTGTTTGCTTTATCACTAAGTAATTTTTATTTTCTGTTCTAAGTTGTTATCTATCTTTAGTTATGGATATGGAACACGAAATACCAAAAAAGGTGTAGATGCTACTCATGGAGATGGGGAACCTCCTAAAACCCTCGATGCTCGTTATGTGAAAGAAATTATGTACTACTTTAATAATCCTGTGAAAACACCATTCAACTTTGTTATGGGAGACACGTTGGATCAACGTGAATACTTTAGGGATTATCCCTTGACACAAAAAGGGAAATTATTATGGGATCAAATTTCTATGTTGTGTTGGCTCTAAGATACATGATTATACTTGTTGCTCTAAGATGAAGGCTCCACACCTTCCCTTTTCATGCAAATTCAATGATAATGAAACCTTAGCTTCTTATGCTAACGGTAGATATGATTACTATGATGTGGAACAAATAGAAGAATTTGTTGCTTTTATGGGTGCTTATGAGATTGAATCTATGTTTAAAGCGTTTGACAATTTTGATGATTCAGTTTATAGACCAGAAAATTTTGCTATACTTAGATATTGATATGAAATTCTCCGCTGTCCAAGAAGAGACTAATATTTTGCAGGACGCTATCGAAGAAGAAATTCATGAAACTGTGAGCTCATTGGATGAAAAAGATGATGAGGAGAGAGAAGAACAAAAGGAGGAAGAGCGGATTGATCACCCATGCCCACCTTCTAATGAGAGTAACTCTTCAACTCATACATTGTTTAATTCCCCTTCATGCTACCGAAGGATGATTGCTATGATGATTGCTATGATCCAGTTGATTCTCTTGAAATACCCCTTTTTGATGATGCTTGCTATGCTTGTGGCCAAGATGCCAATATGAATTATTCTTATGGAGATGAACTTGCTATAGTTCCTTATGTTCATGAAATTGTTGCTATTGCACCCACGCATGATAGTCCTATTATCTTTTTGAATTCTCCCGACTACACTATATCGGAGAAGTTTGCACTTAGTAAGGATTATATTGATGGGTTGCCTTTTACCATTGCACATTATGATTTTGATGAATGTAATATGCATGTGATTGCTGCTCCTACTTGCAATTATTATGAGAGAGGAACTATATCTCCACCTCTCTATGTTCCCAATATGATAAAATTGCAAGAAACTGTTTATACTATGCGTTGGCCTTTACTTGGTGTGCATGAATTGTTCTTTTATGACATGCCGATGCATATGAAGAGAGTTAAACTTCGTTGTTACATAATACATGTTACTTTGTGCTCACTACTAAATTACAAATCATTGTTAATTAAAATTGGCTTTGATATACCTTGGGATCCGGGTGGATTCATTACTTGAGCACTATATGCCTAGCTTAATGGCTTTAAAGAAAGCGCTGCCAGGGAGACAACCCATAAGTTTTAGAGAGTCATTTATTTATGTTGAGTGCTTTTATATAGTTTAAAAACAAAAAATATAAAGAGGGGAACCTAAAAACTTTTTCAAAAAGGAAAGTGAAAGTGAGAAAGACAAGCATTGTTGAAGTGGGAGCTAGCCTTGAACTTTGTTCATGCTCATGGAAACTTTGTGAATCTTGATTACAGAAACTTTTCAACAAAAATAATTATCCCCTTGTACAATTCCATTGTATTATAAAAATAATGTGCCAAGGTTCACAATGCTTGTTGATTTGTACGGTGCAGGACAGAAACTTTGGCTGTAGTGCGCGATTTTACGTTTTTATCTGGAACATCAAACGGTTCTGATTCTTTCTGAAATGTATTTCTGTACAAATTGTTTATGTTTACTAATTTCGGTAGAATTTTTGGAGTAACAGAAGTATGGTGAATGTTCAGATTTCTACAGACTGTTCTGTTTTTGACAGATTCTGTTTTTGATGCATAGTTTGCTTGTTTTGATGAATCTATCAATTTATATCAGTGGATTAAGCCGTGGAAAAGCTATATTACAGTAGACACAATGCAAAAACAAAATATGAATTGGTTTGCAACAGTACTTAGAGTACTGATTTGCTTTATTATACTAACGGATCTTACCGAGTTTTCTGTTGAAGTTTTGTGTGGATGAAGTGTCTAATCGAGGAGGTCTTGATATGAGGAAAGGGAAGAGAGGCAAGAGCTAAAGCTTGGGGATGCCCGAGGCACCCCAAGTAAATATTCAAGGAGACTCAAGCTTCTAAGCTTGGGGATCCCCCGGAAGGCATCCCCTCTTTCTTCAACAAGTATCGGTATGTTTTCGTATTTGTTTCGTTCATGCGATATGTGCAAGTCTTGGAGCGTCTTTTGCATTTAGTTTTTATTTTTCTTTTATGCACCATGCTGGAATGAGATAGTCAATGGTTGATTTATAGAATGCTCATTGCACTTCACTTAAATCTTTTGAGTATGGCTTTATAGAATGCTTCATGTGCTTCACTTATATCTTTTGATGTTTGGATTGCCTGTTTCTCTTTATTTAGAAAACCGCCATTTGTAGAATGCTCTTTTGCTTCACTTATATTTGTTAGAGCATGGGCATATCTTTTGTAGAAAGAACTAAACTCTCTTGCTTCACTTATATCTATTTAGAGAGATGGCAGGAATTGGTCATTCACATGGTTAGTCATAAAATCCTACATAAACTTGTAGATCGCTGAATATGATATGTTTGATTCCTTGCAATAGTTTTGCGATATAAAGATGGTGATATTAGAGTCATGCTAGTGGGTGGTTTTGGATTGTAGAGACACTTGTTTTGAGGTTTGCAAGTCCCGTAGCATGCACGTATGGTAACCGTTGTGTGACAAATTTGAAGCATGGGGTGTTTCTTTGATTGTCTTCCTTATGAGTGGCGGTCGGGGACGAGCGATGGTCTTTTCCTACCAATCTATCCCCCTAGGGGCATGCATAGTAGTACTTTGCTTCGAGGGCTAATAAACTTTTGCAATAAGTATATGAGTTCTTTATGACTAATATGAGTCCATGGATTATACGCACTTTTACCTTTCCATCATTGCTAGCCTCTTTGGTACCGTGCATTGCCCTTTCTCACCTCGAGAGTTGGTGCAAACTTCGCCGGTGCATCCAAACCCCGTGATATGATACGCTCTATCACACATAAGCCTCCTTATATCTTCCTCAAAATAGCCACCATACCTACCTATTATGGCATTTCCATATCCATTCCGAGATATATTGCCATGCAACTTCCATCATCATCATATACATGACCTGAGCATTCATTGTTATATTGCCTTGCAAGATCGTAAGATAGCTAGCATGATGTTTTTTATGACATTGCTAAGCTAGATCATTGCACATCCCGGTACACCACTGGAGGCATTCATATATAGTCATATCTTTGTTCTAGTATCGAGTTGTAATATCGAGTTGTAAGTAAATAAAAGTGTGATGAACATCATTATAGAGCATTTCCCCATGAAAAAAAGAAAAAAAAGAAAAAGAAAAAGGAAAGGCCAAAGAAGCCTAAATAAAAAAGGGGGCCAATGAAGCCCACCCAAAAAGAAAAAGAAGAAAAAAAAAGAAAAAAAAGAAAAAAGAAAAAGAAAAGGGGCAATGTTACTATCCTTTTTCCACACTTGTGCTTCAAAGTAGCACCATGTTCTTCATATAGAGAGTCTCTTATGTTGTCACTTTCATATACTAGTGGGAATTTTTCATTATAGAACTTGGCTTGTATATTCCAACGATGGGCTTCCTCAAATGCCCTATGTCTTCGTGAGGAAGCAAGTTGGATGCACACCCACTTAGTTTCAGTTTGAGCTTTCATACACTTATAGCTCTAGTACATCCGTTGCATGGCAATCCCTACTCCTCACATTGACATCAATTGATGGGCATCTCCATAGCTCATTGATAAGCCGCGTCGATGTGAGAATTTCTCCTTTTTTGTCTTCTCCACATAACCTCCATCATTATATTCTATTCCACCTATAGTGCTATATCCATGGCTTGCGCTCATGTATTGCGTGAGGGTTGAAAAAGCTGAAGCGCGTCAAAAGGTATGAACCAATTGCTTGGCTTGTCATCAGGGTTGTGCATGATGGGAGCATTTTGTGTGACGAAAATGAAGCATGGCCAAACTATATGATTTTGTATGGATAAGCTTGCTTTGGCCTTGTTGTTTTGAAAAGACATGATTGCTCTATTGGTACGCTCGAAGTATTATTGTTTTTATGACAAATGATAGAGTATTTCTTTGAATCACTCGTGTCTTAATATTCATGCCATGATTAGACATATGATCAAGATTATGCTAGGTAGAATTCCACATCAAAAATTATCTTTTTTTATCATTTACCTACTCGAGGACGAGCAGGAATTAAGCTTGGGGATGCTGATACATCTCCGTCGTATCTATAATTTTTGATTGTTCCATGCCAATATTCTTCAACTTTCATATACTTTTAGCAACTTTTTATACTATTTTTGGGACTAACATATTGATCCAGTGCCCAGTGCCAGTTCTTGTTTATTGCATGTTTTATGTTTCGCAGAAACCCAATATCAAACGGAATCCAAACGGGATAAAAACAGATGGAGAATTATTTTGGAATATTTGGGATTTTCCGGAGGAAGAATCAACACGAAACGGTACCCGAGGTAGCCACGAGACAGGGGGCGCACCCTCCCCCCTGGGCGTTCCTGGCACTCTCGTGGGCCACCCGTAAGGCGGTTAACGCTCTTCTTTTGCTGCAAGAAAGCTAATTTTTATGAGAAAAATCTGGGCAAAAGATTCACCCCAATCGGAGTTACGGTGAAGGGGATGGATTTGAGAACGCAGAAACAGAGAGATAGATCCAATCTCGGAGGGGCTCTCGCCCCTCCCACGCCATGGGAGCCAAGCACCAGAGGGGAAACCCTTCTCGCATCTAGGGAGGAGGTCCCGAAAGAAGAAGAAGAAGAAGGGGGGCTCTCTCCCCCTTGCTTCCGGTGGTGCCGGAGCGCTACCGGGGGCCATCATCATCACCATGATCTTCACCAGCACCTCCGCCATCTTCACCAACATCTCCATCATCTTCCACCATCTATATTCAGCGGTCCACTCTCCCACAACCCGCTGTACCCTCTACTTGAACATTGTGCTTTATGCTTCATATTATTTTCCAATGTTGTGTTGCCATCCTATGATGTCTGAGTAGATTTTCGTTGCTTATCGGTAACTGATGAATTGCTATGATTGGTTTGAGTTGCATGTTTTATTATTGGTGTTGTCCTATTGTGCCCTCCGTGTCGCGCAAGCGTGAGGGATTACCGTTGTAGGGTTTGCAATATGTTCATGATTTGCTTATGGTGGGTGGCGTGAGTGACAGAAGCACAAACCCGAGTAAGTAGGTTGTTTGCATATGGGATAAAGGGGACTTGATACTTTAATGCTATGGTTGGGTTTTACCTTAATGATCTTTAGTAGTTGCAGATGCTTGCTAGAGTTCCAATCATAAGTGCATATGATCCAAGAAGAGAAAGTATGTTAGCTTATGCCTCTCCCTCAAATAGAATTGCAATAGTGATTACCAGTCTAGTAATGTAGTCAATTGCTCAGGGACAATTTCACAACTCCTACCACCACTTTTCCACACTCGCTATATTTACTTTATTGCTTCTTTATCTAAACAGCCCCTACTTTTTATTTACGTGTTCTTTATTATCTTGCAAACCTATCCAACAACACATACAAAGTACTGCTAGTTTCATACTTGTTCTAGGTAAAGCGAACGTCAAGCGTGCGTAGAGTTGTATCGGTGGTCGATAGAACTTGAGTGAATATTTGTTCTAACTTTAGCTCCTCGTTGGGTTTGACACTCTTACTTATCGAAAGAGGCTACAACTATCCCGTATACTTGTGGGTTATCAACGGCCAGGGACAAACTCTAACCGCGGTGGCGGCGGCGGGCGGAGGGGATCGATTGTGAGAGTGTGGGGGGTGCTCGGGCCGGTTTTCTGTTCCTCTAGTAGTAGCGCTGGTTAGAGGCAGGCGCTACTGCTAAGCCCAGCAGCTGTAGCGCCCGTTCAAAACAAACGCTACAGGTAAGTGGGCTACTGTTTTTGCCCTATGGCCCATGTAACAGTAGCGCGGCCCAAGCTAACAAATGCTGCTGTTATTTATTAGTAGTAGCATGTTTTCTGCCAAGCGCTACTGGTAAATACTAGTAGCGTGGGGTCATAAACAGGCGCTACTGGTAAACTTCTATCTATAACCATTTTCCTAGTAGTGAGTAGAGGAGCCATCGTCTATCTTTATAAACTCAAGCTATCATTTTCCCGCTATTATTAGTTTTGGATATATCCACTCATTGGTACCATCAGTCTTGATTTCTGCATGCACCCCTTAGGCCTTACATAATATAACTATGTTTTTTTATTATGCATGTCAATTATTATACACAATCGAACTGAACATGTAGACAAAAAGATAAGACCGTTGCATGCGAATATAAGGTCATACAGACGCCACTCCATGGTGGAAGCAGTGGGGCCCTCCCCCATTCCATATTGTATTCCAAAGGAAGATAACTATTCGGAGGGCGATTCAAAGGGAGGCGACCACTCCTATTTACCCCTGAGGTGTTTACTCTAACCTAACATGCTGATGTTGGTCATACCATGCATATGGCACCACGCAAATGCTTACTTTATACATCTTATATGTCATCAGCTTAGTTTAGATTAGCTTTGTGTGAATACCACCAGTTTGGTTTCTATATCATATATGTAATTATGTAATGCCATCTTGTTTAGCCAGGCATCATATACGTGAAGCATGCAATACCATCCTGTTTAGCCAGTCATCGTATATGTGAACTGTATCGTGCCATACTATTTTTTCATCATGTATTCCATTTGAAGAAAATGTTTTTACATTCATCTACTCTCCATACGCATCAACCATTTGAGTCGGTGATGGGAAAGTCTGGAGTGAAAACAAGGTCTTCTGAGCAGTCAGTGCTACCTGTCGATGTAGATTTCTTGCTGGTTACAGATAGCTCCTCAGAGGAGGATTCAGAGACAGGTGACCACTCATATTCCTCCCCCAAGGTGTATGCTCTAACTTTGCAAGGTTATATTGCTAAAACATGCATATGGTGTCTTGCATTGCCATGCCATCTGCTTAGATTAGACATGCGTCATGTGAATGCCTCCCATTTAGTTTCTATAACAGATATGTGAATTATGCAATGCCATGTTTTTAGCCAGTTATCTTATATGTGAATTATGCACAGACATCCTGTGTACCTAGGCATCATATATGTGAATTATCTCATGCCATCCATTTTTTATTATGTATTCCATTTGTCGACAATATTTGTATATTGAACTACTCTACATGTCCATCAGCCATTTGAGTCGGCAATGGAAAAATCTGGAGTGAAAACAAGGTCTTCAGAGTATACAATGTTACCTGCTAAACCATATATCTCAATGGTTACAGGTAGCTCCTAAGATGAGGATTTGAAGACAGATGACCAGTCCTATATCCCACCTAAGGTGTATGCTCTAACTTGCTTATATTTCTCATATCATGCATATGGTGTCTTGCATTACTTAGGTTAGACATCATATACACAATATTCAATGCCATCTTCTTATTTTAGAGATCATACATGCGAGTGCCATCTGCTTAGTACACGAATCAATTATTTGAAGTATATCATGCCATCATGTATACTTAGACAACATGTATGTGGATTATTTCATCCCGGCCTATTTTAGAAAGACATCATACAGTTATGTCATGTCATCCTATTTAGACACTCATCATATGTTGAATTATGCCATTCTATCCTATTAAGTTATCTATCATATATCTGAAACAGTGTCATGCTATCCTATTGAGTTAGTCATCATAATTGTGTCATGCTTTCCTGTTTGGTTAGACAACATATATATGAATTACCGCATCTGTCTATCATACAATGTATGTACGCTCAATTTATTTTCTATTTTATCAGCCATTTGAATTGGAGGGGGTGATGGCAGTATCTAAGGGGGTAAAAACCCGTTCTCCACAAAAGATGGTGCTACCCGTCGATGCAGATAGAAACATGGTTGTACTCGCCCACGAACTAGCCCCACCACACATAATTGGGACTCTTCTAGATTGTGCACCTACACCATTGGACAGAGAACTAGCTACATCCCATATAACCCCAACCCCACACTGGTACGCATCGGTGCTATACAAACGGTTTTAAACACCTTTCCACCACGACATTTGGAACCGTCGCCTTAGTGAGTGTGGGCGATTAGGGGGTCCTTTCCACATGACCCAGAAACCGTCGGGGATATGCCCTCCTGGCACACACGCTCAGCAAAATGAGGTCATGTGGGATTGACGAGCGACCAAATATGGTTATACGTACAGTAGTGCTAAAAAAATACAATTATACAGGCGAAATCATTTCCGGTCATAAGTACATCCCACACGGTCAGTCCCCGTGAAACGTTTCAGTTCGTATATACATCCCACAAAGTCGCTGCAAGGAAAACGTTTCCGTCCGTAGGTACATCACACACAACTTTCCCCGTTAAATTGTTTGTGATGGCGTTCGCATCGCACACAATATTAAAAAAATTTATCGTTTGCGTTATTGAATGCATCACACACGGTGCGTAGAAGAAACCGTGTAGCAAAGGCTATCCATCACACACATTTTTTATGCGGTAAGCGTTTGCGCAAGGTGGCCTAATGCAAACAGTTCTGAAGAGAATGTCGTGTGTGATTGTTCATCGATCCAACACGGTTTATTCCTAGAAACTGTGTGCGTTGCCTTAGGTCATCGCCGACGGTATTTTCTCAATAACCATTTGCAATAGGAAAAACCAATTAGCAGGCTAATTGCCCTATTATTAATAATCAATTTATTGATCTAATTGACATTCATATTAAAGAGATAATATATTTCATTCCCATATTAAGGAAGCGGGATTTCATAATTGAAATACATCAGAGTACAACATGATATAGCTTCAGCACTCAGCTACCCCATTACACAACTGCACCAGCACCAAGTTTCACATGCAACATCTAGAACCTTTCGAAATTAGCATCATAGGCGGTATATAGACAGATGCATCTCATCGGGAAAACTGCTGAAGCGGAAGGAGAATATTGAGCCCTCATTCATGTTGAAGGTCTTTGCAACTTTAGGCCAGTGCCTGTGGATGATTGACTGTCCATCCTTCATCCTCTTCAGGAACACTTCAATATTGAACCGTGGGTGTTGGATGAATACCTTCCTCGCCTCCTGTCCATACAGGTGGTTTGAGAGGTAATCATCAGTGAACTGTTTTGGAAAGGCCTGAAAACAAGGATGTGCATAAGTATCTTCTTTATATTGGAAATGGGGCAAAGGAATAAAAAAGACAAGTTATGATAGTTATACCATCCTGTAGTGAACTGATGTCTTCTTCATTGTGCAGACAAAGATCTTGTTGTTTTTTGTCGACAATTTCTTTATCCTAACAATCTTTCTGAGTTTCTTGACTTGATTGATACTCATGGACAACTCATTTCCCCATATGCAAAAAGGGTCGAACAGTGGGTCAAAACCTCTGACAGCAAGACCTACATGTGCAAGACCGAATTGTTAAAAACTAAGTATTAGAATGGTCCTGCAATTGAAAAATAATGTGCTATTAGACAACGGACCATGCACGTGCTAACCTCTATTGTAAATCTCGGTGCTTCCCATTATATTGTTTCCCTGCAACACATATGAGGTAGTTAGTCATCGGGTTAAGTAAGGGTTCACATGCAATCTGTAAAACATGTTGATGAAAAATAAGCACATTACATATTCATCAGATTAATTCAAGCCACATGGAAAACCTATTTATCCAAACCAAGCATCATTAAGAACTATGAAATATAGCAATTGTATATGTTTCCCATGTATTAAGTGCACCCAAATTCGATTAATCCTCACATGCACAACAATACAAAATTATACCCACGACAATTGGACATTGCATTGCAGAATTGAACCAAGCAGTTAACTAAACACCATAACAAATGAACCAAACATTAACTAAGCACCACATTGCACAATATAGCATACTCATAATAGGAGATCAGACAGTTAACCAAACCAAGCATGCTTAACAACTTGGAAATATAGCAATTGTATTTTTTTTCTCATGTATTTAGTATAGCCAAATTCAATTTATTTCTCACATGGTATACAATAACAGAATGCACCCACAACAATTGAACATCACATTGTAGAATGGAACCAAACAGTTAACTAAACACCACAACAAATGAACCAAACGTTAATTGAGCACCACATTGCACAATGTATAACATACTAGAAGATCAAAGAGTTCAAACCAAGCATGCTTGACAACTTGGAAATATAGAATTGGATTTGTTTCTCATGTATTTTGTAAAGAAAAAATCGATTTATTTCTCACATGGAAGAGAATACAAAATTGCACCCTGGAGAATTGAACATCACATTTGCAGAATTGAACCAAATAGTTAACTCAACACGACAACTAATTAACCAAACAGTTAATAACTGAGCACCACATTGTACAACATATAGAACATATACACTAGAGCAACAGATTGCCTGGTAAAAGTAGATAGCACAATTCACCAGAATTGTTAAGGAAAGGCAGGAGCGGCACACACAACAGGTAAACCTAGCATGCTTAACCGGCATAGCTAGCAAATCGCAAGGTGCTCCTCCAAGATCTGGGGTTCGACAGGAATGGCAGCCATCGCGACCTCATCCGCGCTTGCGGGCGCGATTTGCTTCTCCGCTACAAAATGCTCCTTGAGATCCTAGCTATACTATATACACCATGGCTTAGGGCGGCACTTATTTGGTGGAGGGGTCGGTGATTTGGGTGGAAGGTGTCGCACTCGCGCCAGTGGTCGGGCATGTGGGATGTGGAAGGAGGAGGAGGATGGGGGTCGGGTGTGGATTACCTGCCTGGATAGACGAGGCCGAGCAGCATGAAGGAGAGTTGCCGGCGAGGGGGCGGTGCTGGAAGCAAGGAGTGATGGTTTTTGGTAAGGGGGAGGGGGCAGGGGTTAGATATTTCCGCGGAAGCCGAAAATTTGGAATTGCTTCAGCGAAAAAATTGGTGCGCAAAGTGTCATCAGACACGGTCCCTTATTCAGAACTCTGTACGATATGTGAACATCACAAACGATTGAGATAGCTTAACCCGTGTGTGATGAGTTTGAACGTCAAATTTTTTGGTTCCAATTTCCCTGGTTATAGTGCTCATCCACGTCATTGCATAATTTGGGTACACAAAGGAGACTACAACACGCCCACACTTCTTAATCGAGCAAGCTCAGCAATTAAACAGAGCTAGCTGGCCTAAACATTACTCTAACAAATTAAATACTAGCGCTCTTAATTAAACAAAACAAAGAGTACTACTACGGCTCGTGCTCATCGATCTCCGCCGCCTTCTCCATGTCCATCTCGCGCCCGACGGTCGACTGGGGAAAGGGCTCCATGGCATCCATCGCACCATACTCGGCAAGAATCTCACCATCCGCATCCACCATCTCCTTGGAAAAGGCTACCACGAGCTGGGCGTGGGCGGTCGCCATCTGGGCTTTGACGGGCTCCGTCGTGGCAAGGTATGGCGCGCAGGAACGGACGGCTACTCGAATGCTCTCGGCGATTGCTAACTCTTCGGCCATGGGTTGCCGTCCTTTGTTAGAGAAGCTTCTTTCGATTTGTGCGGTGACCACCACGAGCTGCGCGTGGGCGGCCTCCATCAAGGCTAAGGCTGCCGCTGCAAAACGGACAGCTGCTTTGCTGCTCTCGCCAGTTGCTATCCCCGAGGCAGATGTTGTTGCCGCCGCCTGAGAAGTAACAACGACCATTTGGGCTGCCTTGGCTGCCCGGTCACCCTCACAAAGCTTGTTAGCACACGCCTGGTGGCTGCAGCCGCGCTCTCGTCGGAGTGGGCCGCTGAAGTTTCCCTCGGGACACGGGTCCACGTCCCCATCTTTAACCGGCGATGATTGAACAGTGAAATGATATTTGGGGAGCGAGCTATTGTGCTTGACATGCCGGCTGTGGACTATAGCCGATGAACCTTCTCGCGTAAGCCAGAGGCATACTATACACCGACGGTGCTCCAGGATATTTTGTACTGCATCTCACATGGTTGGTGATAATAAACTGTGTGGGATCCACTTGATTTTTCATCTTGATTTGAATTATATAATGGGGTCACAGCTGCAAAGGATGGTGTTTGAATTGCTAGAACTTCTATCGGTAGTGAACATGTAACTATAGGTGTGTCGTCAAACAATTTGGAATTATTCAGGGTTCGTTAGGACATTTTCATACGGTAACTTGGTTTTCTAAGCATTTCAGGTGCACAATTCAAAATAAACCACATGCACATGCTCCGGTGCACCAAAATGGGTTGTAAAATGATATATGTGTCCATGTGTTGATGCTTACGTCCCATTCAAAAATGGGGATGAATTTCAAACACCACGGCTCCGTGGCTCTCCGACAAACGTTGAGGTGCTTGCTTTTGTAATTCTAGTAAATACAAAACTCGTCTGAAATTCGTGAACCTTGGCATGCTATGATGGAATGGCATCAAGATGCTGGGGTAAAAAAATATTGTCCCATTTGGGCCAGGTTATGGTATAAGCTTCTCGCAAACCAGAGCTTCTCTCACAACAAGCATGACGGTTTCGGTAGGGAATGTGCCACCTTGGGGGACGAAACGATATTTGTTGCATCTTCTTACTTTCAAAATTTTTCTTGTGTCAACATACAACAACATGAGTGTTTGCATTTCGGGGTTCGTGTGACATTTTTATACATTAACTGAGTTTTCTATGCATTCATGTGCATAATTCAAATTTTAACTACATGCACATGCTCCAGTGCATATAAACGGGTTGAAAAATCGAACGTGTGTCTTTGGTTGCAACCTTAGGTCCCATGCAAGAAATGGGAATGAATGTCAAACACCTTTGCCACCATCGCTCGGCTGCTAATATTGAGATACATGGTTTTAAAATTCTAGTAAATTGAAAACTCGTCTGGAATTCGTGAAACTTGACATGCTATCATGGAACGGAAGCAACATGCAGTAGTAAAAATATTGTCCCATTTGGGGCAGGTTGGGGTATAAGCTTCTCACAAACCAGAGCTTCTCGCAACAAGCCTCATGGTTACGGTAGGGAACGTTTCACCTTTCTGGACGAAATGATATCTGTTGCCTCTTCTTGATTTCAATTTTTGCTCTAGTGTCAACATATAGAACAACATGAGTGTTGTGTTAAATTTTGAAATTTTTCGGGGTTCGTTAGAACATGTTTATGCATTAAATTGACCTTTCAATGCATTTATGTGCATAATTCAATTTGAACTACATGCACATGCTCTAATGCATGTAAATTGGTTCAAAATTCAAATATGTCTCCTTGGTTGCATGCTCAGGTCCCATGCAAGAAATGGGAATGAATGTCAAACACCCTGCCACGGTCACTCGACCACAAACATTGAGATACCTAATTTTTAAATTCTAGTAAATCCAAAACTCGTCTGTAATTTATGAAACATGGCATGCTATCATGGAGCGGCATCAACATGCCGTCGTAAAATATTTGTCCCATTTGGGGCAGGTTTGGGTATAAGCTTCTCACAAACCAGAGCTTCTCACAACAAGCATGATGGTTTCGGTAGGGAACATTTCACCTTTCCGGACGAAACGATAGCCGTTGCCTCTTCTTGATTTAAATTTTTTTATCTAGTGTCCACATAGAACAACATGAGTGTTGTGTTAAATTTTGAAATTTTTGGGGTTCGTTAGCACATTTATTATGCATTAATTGAGTTTTCAATGCATTTATGTGCATAATTCTAATTTGAACTACATGCACATGCTCTAATGCATATAAATTGGTTGAAATTCAAATATGTGTCCTTGGTTGCATGCTTAGGTCCCACGAAAGAAATGAGAATGAATGTCAAACACCCTGCCACCGTCACTCGGCCGCAAACATTGAGATACCTGGTTCTTAAATTCTAGTAAATTCAAAACTCGTCTGAAAGTCATGCAACCTGGCATGCTATCTTGGAATGGCACCCGACAAGCCATGGTAATTTATTTGTCCCATTTGGGGCAGGTTTGGGAATAAGATTCTCACAAACCAGAGCTTCTCAAAACAAGCTTAATGGTTTCGATAGGGAACGTGCCACCTTTGGGGACGAAACAATACTTGTTGCCTGTTATTGCTTTCAAAAAATTTCTAGTGTCAACATAGAACAACAAGAGTGTTGTGTTCAATTTTGGAGTTTTTCGGGGTTCGTTTGGACATTTTTATATATCAACGGGGTTTTCTAGGCATTTTATGTGCATAATTCAAATTTAAACTACATGCACCAGCTCCAGTGCATATAAATTGGTTGAAAAACCAAATCTCTGTCCTTGGGTGCATGCATAGGTTCCATGCAAGAAATGCGAATGAATTTCAAACACCAGCACTATTGAGTAGCGGCAAAATGTTGAGATACTTTGTTTTTCAATTCTAGTAAATCCAAAACTTGTCTGAAATTCATGAAACTTGGCATGCTATCCTGGATTGGCACCCGACATGTTGTGGTAATTTTCGTGTCCATTTTGAGAGAAGGCGCACTCGAATAACAGTCAACAGAGGCATTTTGAAACAACTAGCTGCCACTCTAACATCGCAAATGTTTTAGATAGAACACCCATATGTACACTGACAACTTCCCTAGTAAGCCAAGGGAAAATGTGCCGAGCAGGATTTGTTCAGCTCTTCATCGAAAACATTTTAGATAGAACACCTGTATGTAAAGTGAGAGCTATGGTCTTCCACAGTAAGCCAAGGGAAAATTCGATGTGCAGGATTTGTGCATCTCTTGAACACAAATGGTTTAGATTGAATAAGGCATGCGAAGTTAGACTTCGGCGTTAAGCCAAGAGAAAATTTGGCAAGAAGGATTTCTACCTCCCTTCAACGCAAACGTTTTTTTGGGATGACCTGTGTGCATCCACATACAAACAATTTGGTAAGATTTGCATCTGTCATATTGGGTATATTGCCATTTGTCAAACTGGAAAGATTGACATTTGTTGATCTAGTAACATCGCCATTTGTCAATCCTTCTAATACTGTGATTTGTCAAAATATGCATCTAAAAATCACTAGCACTATCTAATTTTTGCAACTAAAATTTAGTAATTAAGCAAAGATTTCATTCATAGATTAAGCAGTCATGCTTAATTTATACAAACAGTTCAATTTTAGAGCTGAACCGACCAAACTTTTCCCCAATTGTTGCCAACCATGTACTGAAATAGCTAGTTCAACTATATATACTAGCTAATTTTAAGTACGTTGTACAGTTCCACCACATCTATAGTCAGACGAACTGAACAAAATAGCCCCTAAATACTACTACCGAGGGGCTTTGTACTACTTTCGGAAGCCTATCCTCTATCGAGCATGCTCAGTAAGAGGAAGAGGAGTAGGATGCTACCGACGAACTAGACAACTGCAATACGGTGCCTGCCGCTGCTGCACCTTCAGCGACGCTCACCTCGAACGCCCTCAGCCGCTCCAGACGACCCCTCTCTAAGTGGTGGTTCTCCTCATAGATCTCCTGATTCCTCGCCTCTGCGTCGGCATGTGTCGCGGCCACGGCGGCGGTAAGGCTCTTTGCATGCTCGACGAGGCGCTCCTCCTCCTCCCGTAGGAACTCGATGTAGCAGGCAAGGTTGCTACCGCATGTGCGGGTCTCCACCTCCGCCTCCCTCCTGCGGCGGTGATGGCGGAGCGGGTGATGATCCCAGCGGTCGACGGTGGGCTAGAGGCCACGACAGACGATGATGGGGTGGTGGCCACGACCACCACCTCTAGCCTTCGGGCCGCGGTGGCGGAGCGGGTGATGGCCACGGTGGCCGGCAGTGGGGTGATGACCACGGCGGTGGAGCGGGTGATGGCCCTGGCTTTTGACAGAGCTGTGGCGGCAACGGCGGCCAACAATAGCTACCAACGAGCACCGGCGGCCAAGCGTGTGGTGCGTGTTCCACACACACCCAACTGGGACGCCACGCGCACTATACTATGATGGGGACTGCGCCGCCGCCGTGGTGTAGCCTCCCAGCTGGAGCTGTGTTCTGATGACAGTGGAGTGGCTGAGCGATGATGACGGTCCGGTGCCATTGCCGATTTTGGGAGATGCAGACGAGATAAGCTATAGGGAGGGAGGGGAAAATGTGACGCATGACTCGCCGACCGTGAGGGTTTATATAGTAGGTTGATAAGCATTGGGATTTTGGGGGATTTGGCCGAGTCGGGCGGGAAGCTAGGGTGGGAACCTGCGGGGTTGCGTTGGAATGGGCTCAGCACCGTTTGGCCAAAAGAAAGCCCCTGTGCGCTGCTCAAGCTTGCGCTTGAACGTCTGCAGTAGTGGGGTGACAAGACATGCGAGAGAAGGACAAAAGGACATGTACACATGATGAGATGAACACGGACCTCACTAGGGAACCCGTCGGTGATGAATTCGTCAATCGCAAATGGTTGTATACTAGCAAGTGTTTGCCCACAACACACACGGCTTATTCCATCACAAACAGGTCGGGTGGATCAACTATATGCCATGTATACACATTGTCAAAAAGTAATGCGGTAGACCATTTTAACATATGTTAAAAAATAAAATAAAAATAAAAAACAAGGACCTCGAGGTTAAATTAGCTGAGAGAATGGGTCATTTTAGTCATTTGACAGAATAGACCCATCCTATCAGTTAATTTAACATCAACACAACTTCCCATCTAGTCACCCATCTGATGGCTGCTCCATCCTGAGCACAGTTAACTTGAGAGTTCTCTTACATGAGCTACTAGTCGAACAACTAGTCCTTGCTGATGTAGGATGCCTCTTCGCATCCTTATGGCATATCAGGATTACCGCCCGTCCCCCAACGACCAATACATGTTCTGTAGATAGAGCATATCACATATGTCTTATTAGAAGGAATCATCTATGTTATTATCGGTCTTCGCACACATTTTTGATTACAGACCTGTTTGCCGCGTATCACACACATCTTGTTATATTGAACCATTTATGTTCGCTTGTCTCAACACAAACAGTTCATCTGAGTGAACCGCATGCTGTATATCGCACACACCTTGATCTGGCTGACCGTTTCTTTTGTGTTGACTAATCATAAACAGTTCATCCTAGTGAACCGTATGCTGTGTATCGCACATGCCTTCATTTGGCAGCCCGTTTCTTTTGTTACTCCTCATTTCAAACAGTTAATTGGACTGCACAGTATGCCCTGCATCGCACACGCAACTAAAATCTAAACCGTGTTTGATGCATCCGTCATCGCAAAGGTTTTGGACATTTTTTACGGTTCTCTCACACCATCGTTTGCCATTATTGCATCGCACACAGTTTCCCGAAGGGTCTCTAATCGTAGTGTCGCGTTAGCAGCATCCTGCACTAGTGCCAGCAGATAGTAACCCACTTCTAGTTGACACAACACCATGTCCACCATAGAGTACCCCCACACGAGTAGTTAGTACGGCAATTGTTGTGCCCAAAGCACGAAAACCACCATGGTGAACCAAAACTCCACATTTAAAGCAGAATAGCAACTGTTCTCAGGTCACATTCCATAGCTATGGTGCATACTCCGTTGCTCTTGCATCACTGTATTTACTCATACCAACTAATTTTTGAATTTGAAGGATCCAATTGAAACTCCAGTGGCGCAACAGGTATGCTTTAAACCTATTTCTTTAAATGGATTGTTATTCTAACTTCTTGCTCTATGTTGATTTCAGTTTCATTTGGATAAACAATTATGTTGTCATGTCATGCACATGACAAGTGTTGTTACTGTGGTGTAGTCCCCCCCCACTTATATTCTGTCTATGTTGATGTGTCTTAAAAAGATATGATTTGAACTGTGTCTCTATCTTGATTTGGCAACTAAAACTAGAATGATATAGACAATACAATGACCATAGTACATAGATATATGTTTGTTTCATGTTGTTATCCTATCCACCTTACTACTGAACAGATTTACCCAAAATGAGTTTCATATACTACATGCTAAACCTACGATGTGTCTGCTTGTTTCTCTTGTGGAATGCTGATATCGAGAAGAGCACCCAATTATGCAATGGTAGAGAAACTAATGCAGATAAGGTTCAAGATAGTGAGACAACCCGGTTGGTCTCCAAGAAAGGTGATAAAAACTATCTTGTAGATAGTGAGGCAACCCCAAAGTCCTGCCTTGATGTAGTGTTCGAGTTACTGGCCACTACCGCTGGTACAAGCTCTTCGAACTCACTGCCTGAATCACTTCGGCTTCTTGAGTCTTAGCTACAAGCTGAAAGGCATCAGTCATCTGTGCTGCGACAAGAAGCTGAAGGACCGAGGAAGTCCCTGCAGATTTTAGATGCATACTTTCTGGGGCAATAGCAAGCATTGGAGGATTTTAGCGCCAAACAAGAGAAAGCTAATAAGCTTTCTAAGCTTCTTGCCAGCATGGTAGATACCCAGGATATCATTTCTTGAGCTCTTCCGAAGTGGTTCTAGTTCTGGACTTGTCTTCCTGTCGCGTTTATTTGTACTGGTGGCCAATTTAGACGCCCAGTGTATGTAATATGCTGCATTGTTCACTATATTTGCACTAGTGGCGAACTTTGATGCCCAGTGGATGTAATATTTGTAATAACCGTAATAGCCTAGCGTAAGTTGCTTGCTTATTTATTTCCTTATTGTCTTGTTTGTTTGTTTGTTTGCTTGTAGTCATTGCAGGTCTTTTTCCGCGGTAACCATTTTATTTAGTACTAGGCCACAATAACCATGGGCAACATCCGGACAGTTGTAAACATGATCCGGCTAACTGATGTGGTGACCATGGGCCTTCTATGGTCCATATGATCCATGGGCCTTCTACGGCCATAGAATCAGTGGGCCTTCTATGGGTCGTATGATCAATTGGCCAAACATGGGCCATACTATTCATGGACCAATAACGGTCCACAATGTGGGCCGTAAACGGTCTAGAATGGGAATCATCTGTTTATGGGCCGACCATAAGGGGACGTTAATCAGACGATATGTATAACATGATTAATTCTATCGACACACATAACGGTTCGTTAATGGGCCGTATTAGATGACTCTATGAAAACGGCCCACTGGATTAGCGGGCCACAAACGGGCTGACTGTAACCACATGCTGAATTTGGCCTATCAGCGGAATAGGCCAGTAGCGGACAGTAAGTAATCGTATGCTGGAAACGAGCCCAAGAATAAATGGGCCCTTAGAGGGCCGAAAGATAACATGGGTCGGAAATGGACCAACAAAATAATGGGCCGTTAATGGGAATAAAGTGATATGCTATTCATTATGGGCCAGTTTCACCACGGGACGTTAAAGGGCCTGAGTTACAAAGGGCCTCATATGGACCGAAAGACATCATGGGACATACATGGGCCGGAAGTTACAATGGGCTGGAATCATATTGGAGGGCCCAGATGATGCTACTAGGCCTAATTCGGATAGGTCATAGCGGGCCGCGAGTTAGCAGGCTATAAATGGGCTATATGCAAACAGGCCGTTAACAGGCATTCCATGGGCTGGCCCGCTACCTTTTGACCAAGTCAAATGGGCCAGCCTTTTGACCTAGATGGACCACTACTAGTCCAAGCCATGTGTCGACGTGTCATAGGCATGTCATGTCCAGTCGCTGGATGACATCTTTCCCAACAAGGAGCTAACACCTGGTTCCTTCAGCCAATGAGAATTTTACACATGGAAAATCGCCACTGGTCGTTGCTATTAATGGGTTATTGGATCCAAAACCGGACCCAATAGCTTAAAGGCGACCAGTTATGGTGGATTCCACATGTCAGTTACCCTACACGAAGACACTTCCATGACGCGCCATTTATCGTCATGGAAGTGGTCACTTCCGGCATGATAATTTCAGTATTGTCATGGACTACTTCTATGATAGCACAGGTATGACTATCTTGATTCTGTCATAAAATCATCATGGATGTACATGCATGACAGAAAATGTGACCTACTGTGACAAACATGTATCATCACGGAAGTGTTTTTTTAGTGAAAGTTTAGAAAACACTCAACTACTTTCAATGAATAATCTGATCATAAACCCATTGTTCATCCGATCCCAACAAACACACCACAAAAGAAGATTGCATTGGATAGAACTCCATGGAGATCATGGAGAACATGTTATTGAAGATCAAAGAGAGAGAAGAAGCCATCTAGCTACTAGCTATGGACCCGTAGGTCTATGGTGAACTACTCACACATCATCGAAAGGGCAACAAGGTTGATGTAGAAGCCCTCCATGGTCAATTCTCCCTCTAGCAAAGTACCGGAAAAGGCCTCTACACATGATCGCGGAAGAACAGAAGCTTACGGTGGCGGAAAAATTGTTTTGGGTGGCTCTCTGGGATTTCCCCCATATTTGAGAATTTATAGAGGTGGAGTTAGGTCAGACGGAGCCACATGGGGCCCACAAGGCATCAGGGCGCACACTGTTGCCTT
Source organism: Triticum dicoccoides (assembly GCF_002162155.2). Taxonomy (NCBI): domain Eukaryota; kingdom Viridiplantae; phylum Streptophyta; class Magnoliopsida; order Poales; family Poaceae; genus Triticum; species Triticum dicoccoides. The sequence continues at coordinate 378,460,599 of NC_041385.1, read as the reverse complement.
GCTGTCTTCTCATTTCATGTATGGTTTCTTCCCAAAGCTTTGAGTGTCTTTTATGTCCAGAAATAAATCATCAAAAAGTTTCATAGCATTTGGACTCCATTTGGTGCATATTTTCTAAAAAATCAAAAACAAGAAGAAAACAACAAGTGGCACCAGGCACTGGGTTAACAGGTTAGTTCCCAAAAATTATATAAAATTGCATAAAAAGTATCTAAGCTTGGCAATATAATAGCGTGAAACAATAAAAATTATAGAGACGTTGGAGACGGATCAACGACGTGCACACCCGTGGACACGATGCCACGATCTCCTCACCCTTAGCCCCTCCGTGCTTGTGGCCATGTCCTAGTATGTACTCAATGTTGTAACCCTCCGGTGATTTGAGCACTACTCCAGCCACTAATCTGGCGAGAATTTTTCGAACCGTTCAAGTACATGGTCCAATGCGAATATGCACTCTACTCTAGGGAGCTCAGCTTCCGTCCATTCGGCAGGAAATCTGCCAGCACCTCAATTTAATAGCTCGGCATGGTTGGTATGTGATACATCTCCGTCGTATCTATAATTTTTGATTGTCTCATGCCAATATTATACAACTTTCACATATTTTTGGCAACATTTTATATGATTTATTGGACTAACCTATTGATCCAGTGCCTAGTGCGAGTTCCTGTTTGTTGCATGTTTTTTGTTTTGCAGAATATCCATATCAAACAAAGTCCAAACGTGATAAAAATTTACGAAGAATTATTTTGGAATATTTGTGATTCTTGGGAGGTGGAATCAACGCAAACGGGGCCCCACAACCACCACAAGACACCAGGGCGTGCCCCAGGGCCCAGGCGCATGGTGGTGGGTTGTGCCCTCCTCGTAAGTCAGTTGGAGCTCTTCTTTGGGCGCAAGGAAGATTATATCCGAAAACAATCGTGTTAAAATCTCAGCGCAATTGGAGTTACGGATCTCCGAGAATATAAGAAACAATTTTCGGCCAGAAAACAGGAACGCGGAACAGAAGAGAACAGATAGGGAGATCCAATCGCGAAGGGGCTCCTGCCCTCCGCCACCATGGAGGCCATGCACCAGAGGGGGAACTCTCCTCCCATCTAGGGGGAGGCCAAGGAAGAAGAGTAAGGAGGGGGGCTCTCTCCCCCTCTATCCTGGTGGCGCCGGAGCACTACCGGCAATCATCGTGACGGCGATCTACACCAAAAACTTCACGGCCATCAACACCAACTCTCTTCCCCTCTACGCAGCGGTGTAACCTCTCCTCTACCTGCTGTAATCTCTACTTAAACATGGTGCTCAATGCTATATATTATTTCCCAATGATCTATGGTTATCTTATGATGTTTGAGTAGATTCGTTTTGTCCTATGGGTTGATAGATGATCGTGGTTGGTGTGAGTTGCATGTTTTATTTTGGTGCTATCCTCCGGTGCCCTCCATGTCATGCAAACATGAGGGATCCCCGCTCTAGGATGTTGCAATACATTCATGGTTCACATATGGTGGGTAGCATGAGTGACAAAATACACACACCCGAGTAAGTGGGCTATTGCATATGGGAGTAAAGAGGACTTGATACTTAATGCTATGGTTGGGTTTTACCTTAATGATCTTTGGTAGTTGCAGATGCTTGCTAGAGTTCTAATCGTAAGTGCATATAGTCCAAGTAGAGAAAGTATGTTAGCTCATGCATCTCTCTCATATAAAATAGCAATAATGAACAGCGGTCTAGTTATCGATCACCTAGGGACAAATGACTTTCTCGTCTGACAAAAAAGCCATCTACTTTTATTATCTTGCAATTTATTGATAGTTTTATTCTTGCAAAGTACTTCTAGTTTTATTTTTGTTCTAGGTAAAGCAAATACTAAGTGTTCGTAGAGTTGTATCGATGGTCGATAGAACTTGAGGGAACATTTGTTCTACCTTTAGCTTCTCATTGGGTTCGACAGTCTTATTTATCAAAAAAGGCTACAAACGATCCCCTATACTTGTGGGTTCTCAAGACCTTTTTCTGGCGCCGTTGCCGGGAAGCAATAGTGTGGGGTGAATATACACGTGTTTGCTTGTTTTCTTTATCACTAAGTAGTTTCTATTTTCTGTTCTAAGTTGTTCACGAAATACAAAAAAAAATAGTTGTACTTGCTACTCATGGAGATGGGAAACCCCCAAAACCATCGATGCTCGCTATGTGAAAAATATTAAACACTACTTTGATAATCCTGATAAACCCCATTCAACTTGATAATTGGAGACATGTTAGATCAATGTTAATACTTTACGGATTATCGCTTGACACAAAAAGGGAAACTCTTATGGGATCAAATTGATATTGTCGGCGTTCTGGGAATGGGGGTACCCTGCATGTGGCCTGCGGTGTGGCTCTGGGAGTGGCCCAGTACGGCCCATCTTCATCAACACATACTCAAGACCCTCGCGAGGGGCCAAGCCTCGCGGGGCGGACGACAGGAGGCTTCCTCGGGCACAACCTCGTCAGGCTGGCTCGCGAGCAGGCGGAGAGATCAAGGCGGGGTACCTCACGAGGTGCCTGTGACGCAAGCCATGACGACCGAGGCCAGGCGGGTGCCGGCCTACGCAGAGTCCTTGTTTCCTCTTTGGTGCAAAGGGGGCAAGCACAGGAAAGAGTATCAAGCAAAGGCAACCATTTTGGTGCAACAAGACAAAGACCAGCAGGACTGCAGGATGGAGGTCATCGTGGAGCCCAAGCCGGCTTCACCATCAAGGTCTTTGGCAGGTGAGGACTGACTTTAGTCAGGATAAGTGTACTAGATGTTCCCCTTCAAAATGGCCAATTGTTGGCGCCCTTTCCGCTCAATATTTGGGAAGAGGCCCAGGGCCTCCCTCTATAAATAGAGCTAGCCACCGCAGAATAGAGGAGAGGAGATTTTGGGGAAAACAAGAGAGAGAGAGAGAGAGAGAGGCGACTAAACTCACCAAGCAGTTCATCGCACTAGCCAAGAACAGCCCCTCACGAGGCTATTCTTCCCTTGTATTGTTCATCATCAGCCCCCTGAGGCAATCCACCACACCACAAACTAGAGTAGGGTATTACACCACAATGGTGGCCCGAACTAGTATAAAACTCATGTCCCTTGTGTTGTTCTTCGTGTAGTTTAGATCCTTGCGAGGCGACGAGACGTGGGTAGGCAGGAGGTGTGATCTCCGCGTGCACCCCAGAGTTCGAACCTTGAGGGTCTACCGGAACCCGAAATCTGACAGATATGTTGCATGTTCTGCTCATGTCCCGATCCCTGGGCGGCCTGGCCCGTCCGCGCAGAGCCGCCTGCCCAGAGCGACCTCAACCCTGTGCCCCAGGCAGCCCACGGTCCGCAGGGCGCTACGGGCCACGGGCGACATAGTCAGGCGGCGCCAGCTCTCACGCCGCGGCAGGTGCGCTCGGCAGAAAGGGCCTCAAGCCACAGCGCGGCCACGGTGCCGTACACCCGGCGGGAGGAGGCGAACTCAAGGGCCGCGCTCATGGTAGCCCGCGAGCTACTACATTGCAGGCTGCTGGAGGGCGGCCACGACGTGCTACTGGAGCGGGTGGTAGAGCTCCTGGGCTCTGCCGCCTCGAGGGCTCACCCCTTTTGCACCCAGCCGCTGCCTCAGGCCCAAGGCGGACCGCACGGAGGCCCCGCACACGCCCGCACAGCTCCGAGCGGATTCCAGGGACACTCCAACGCTAACCTAGCCATCGGCGCTTGGCTACCAACAGTGCCGCCTCCACCCCCGACCAGCGAAGGGGGATTCACTACATCCCACGGTCCCGGTGGGCTGCCGCGCTACCACTCCCAGATTGGGACCTCGAGCAGGACTGCGTGGCACACGGGGCACTACAGTGAGGCATTCGGGGCGGCGGCCCCGGAAGCGTATGTGCCCCACATGGTGGATCAAGGGCACGCGCAGGAGGAAGACCATGGCTCGTTCCTCAGCCCAGCCTGGGGCGAAGAGACACCCGAAGCTGAGCTCTTCCAGGAGCCCAGGGAAGGCCTCGTCGACCGCGCTGGAGACAGCGACTATTGGGTACCGCTAATTTCTCAGGAACAGGTATACGCTAACCATGGATCATAGGAGGTACAGGTCATCGCGGCGGATGGCTGCCCCAATCCAGCAGCTTCCTACCCCTTGGGAGGAGGGCACCGGGGGCTGCAGGAGAGGGGCCTAGATCCGGCCTCGCCCCCGCGATGCTCGGAGTAAGGCGTCCTCAGGAGGTAGGCCCTCTGTTGGGGAGGCGCCTCAGGGCCTACCCCCGGCAGAGGACCCGTGGTCGTCGTGGGAACCGCTGGCGACCGCTCTATCCCATCGGCGGCGGCCTCGGTCTCCGGCCGTTGTCGATGGCAATAGAGTGTGGTGCAAGGCGGGGCCCTCGTCTGGCGATATGAAGCAAGGCCGTTACCTGTGAAGAAGGCCCAGTGCCTATGAAGCTCGTCGCCCCGTGACACTCTCACGTAATAATGAGTGGGGCTGTACACGCCCCGGAGTCTCCGGAGAGCCGCCCTCAGGCCTCGAGGGCTCCCGCCCACGCCCAGTGGCAGCACTTAGCTCCGCGCTGGTGAGAAGACGTCGACGACTCGACTAGGTGCCGGACGCGGCCTTTCTGCTTTTTTGCCTTTCCCTTGGTTGTCGTTTTCCCCCTGTTTCGATTTAAATTGGATTTGAGCTTGAGACTTGCGTGTGTTCGGGGAAGGGGTGTTTAGTCTCGTTCGAGCAATATCTCGCGTTCTGGTTACCGCTTTGCGTCCATCCAGCTTCAGCTGCCTCCCCTCGTGAGCCCCTCGTGAACCGGGCCAGGCCCAGCACACGTGCTGCCCGGACTGCCGTTGCCACGCCCTCTCAGGAGGTTCTCATTACAGGTTCAATGGGCTCGTTCTGGAGGCACTCAGGACACCACGGCCCCCGCAGGCTCGCTCAGGGCCCATGCTAGTCGAAGGTAAACAAGCCAATTGACTCATCACAAGACCAGTCGCTCGGCGTAGGCATGTGGGCGATATCATGTCTACAAATACGCTAACTGTAAGTTTTTACACGAGGGGCTCCCCCTCCCAAAATGCTCTTACAACCTTCAGGGCCAAGCCCGAACTCTCTCTGCGCAGGGTAAAAAGCAGGAACAACGCATGGTCAATCGGATAAATCCCCCAATGCATCCTTAAGGGCACCTCCGGAGTCGTTACTGGCATCGCTGGCCTCGCCATCGCCTTCTACGTCACCGTCATCAGCACCTGGGCCATTCACCACGCTGCCCTCATCAGCAACCACGACCACACCATCGTCATCGGCGGTGAAGGCCCTAACAAGGGCGTCCATGTTGTCTTCCACCCAATGCACCAGATCGCCTCGAATGGCTAGGGGTACCGGTGCGATGGCAACATCGAAATCAAAATGGGGGTCCATGTTATGGAGATGACTGAAGACGCGAGAAAAAGCACGCCCAAGCAGGGCACGGCTCCTCTCCTCCACCAACCTGTTGGCTCTGCCCGACCGGGTCTCCAGCTGCATCACCACATCAGTGAAGAACTAAAGGTTACCAGCATAGTTAACCACATGAGGCTCCCCAACGGCTGCCTCGCAGATGTTACCCAAGGCCGTGTTTGCTCTTTCCCCGAGCGTGCGGAGCATAGGGCCATGCATGTGCTCCAAGGTCTGCCGCTGGCGTATCTCGTCCTCACTCCGCCGCGCGACGGCCTCAGCTGTGTCCACTCCTTGACGGAGAAGAAGCAACTCGGCGCGGGATTAAGCCAGCTCCACCTATGTCGCACCAAGGGCGGCCCCGGTAGCATCCGCACGCCGCGTCACTTCATCCAGCTTGGCCTTCAGGGCGGCGGTCCTTCCCTCTGCTTCGACCCAGATCAACTCCAGCCTCTCCTCGCACTCGCGCTCGAGGTTCGAGCGGGCCGCCACCACCCGGCGATCAACCTCTTCTAAGGCCCGGGCTTCCCATGCGGCAACGTCATCCTCCGCCCACGCCACCAGGCGCTCCCTCGTCTCCAATCGCTCGAGGTCCAGGGTGCGCTCGGTGGCCTCCAGCGTTAGTGCCTCCTCACGCCTCTGAAGCTCCGCCCGGTCGACCGAGGCCCCCTTCATCGACGCAAGGGCCGCCTCACGCAACTCCACATGCTGCTCCAGGGAGCTACTCCAGGCCCGAAGCTCCCACACCCGCTCCTCTGCAGCCCTACGCCGCTGGTCAGCCTCCTGGGCCTCCTCGACGGCCCGGGAGTAGGCCTCCCGAGAAGGCGCCAGCGAAACCTTGGCCCTCTCATTGTAGAGGTCACGCTGGTGGCGCGCAAGGGCAACGACCACCTTTAGCTTGTGCCTCTCCTCAGCTAGGCGCAGGCCCTCGGCCTCAAGGCGCGCGTCCTTGCTGGCAAGCTCTACACCGAGCTGGCTCACTGCGTCAGCCGCCCTCTGGAGAAACCCTTGGCGAAGGGCGCGGCGCTCCCAAGCGTGCTCGAGCACGTCTTCCGCGTCGTCCTCCGCCCCAGGCGCGCGCGGAGGGCCACGAACTAGCACTCCTCCTCTGGGAAGGGGGATGGGGGCTGGAGCCCTCGCGATGGCCGGGCACGCCCCGCCAGAAGCCTGGCCCAGAGCCGGTTCATCCTCCAAGGAAGAACGCAAGACCGACCTCATCCAGTCGCCGTCCACGACCAGACGAAGAGCCCGGGGCAGGCTGGCTGTGCCCCGGGAGGGCTCGCAAAGGAGGGTCGCGAGGTGCATACAATCAGGATGCACCGCAGGATGGCTCACCTCTCCAACCGGCCTCACCACAAGGGCAGTGCTCGAGCTCGGGGCGCTTGGGGATGGGGTAGAGGGCGAGGCCTGGGGGGATGGCTCCTCGGCCGTCTCCGTGAACTCGACAGGAAGGGCCCTGCAGGGCAATGGTCAGCTGAAGCAACGGGAAAGTAAGGGAGTAAGAAAGGAGAAGGCTTACTCATCAATGGTGAAGTACTTCCTGCGCTTCAATAGGCGGCAGGGGTAGTCATCACCCAAGGCCTCCTTTCTCTTTCGGAGAGCCTCGAAGTCCACGCGGAAGCGGCCTAGGAGCTCGGCGCAAGGGTCAGTCTGCGACGAGGAAGAAGCACCAAGGTGACGGGCGTCGGGGGCATTGCCCTGGGGCATGCCGCCAGACGCCGCCTCGTGGAGGATGGCCGGGGCATCGGGAGCCTCTGCCACGGGAGCCGCGGGCCGCGGCTCAACACCTTCGACTGCTGCAGGGCAGGCCTTAGAAGCTGCCACCTCAGGAGTTCCGCATGGCGTCACCATCCCGATGGCAGCCCCCTCAGCCCGCGGCGGCCCTTGCCTCCCAGCTCAACCACTCGAGGAAGGACCACCGCGGGCAACCACCGCAACTGGGTTCTCACGAGGTCCCATGAGGTCTGCTGGGCGCAACCCCCATTCGTCGAAGCTGGGCATCTGCTTCACGAAATCAGCCCTGCCTGAGCAAAGGTACAACAAGGCACCCCCTTGCCAGAGGCTGCCAGGGGAAGGATCCCCAGTCAGAATCATGAGAACCTTCCTCAGCACTTCAGGCGCCAGATTTTCCTCCTGGAGCCTCATGCGGTCTTCACGCCCCCCGAAGGTCCACATCCGGCGGGAATGACGCTGGAGAGGGGCAATGCGGCTCTGGAGGAACTCCTTCACCACCTTGGTTGCCATCACACCGAGCGCCCTCAAGGTCTCAAAGCGATGCCAGACGAAGACGAGCCGGGGGCTCGTGAGCATCTCATGGCCCCAGCCCGAATTGGGGACAGCGGGCAGTGTTGGCTCCGAGAGCAGGGGGCTGGGCACTCCAACATCCACGTACAGCCACCGCTCTCGGAACCCAATCGCCGGCGGGGGATGGCTGAAATCAATCCCCCAGGCTACCTCTTCTGGTACGGCGAGGAAGCTCACGCACCCCAAACATTGGGTGGGTTCACTGAGGCACAGAGAGAAGAGGTGGCGCAGCAAGGCGACTGAACGAGGAATGCCCACCATCGCCTCGCAAACAAAAGCGAAAACGGCAAGAAGAGCAATGGATTCGGGACCCAAATGCATCATGTGGATTTGGTAATGGGAAAGTACGGCGTTGAAGAAATCGGAAAAGGGGGGAACCAGTCCCGCCCACAGGGCGTCGGCGAAGTACCGGACCTTGGTGACTATTCTGTAAATGGAGTAGTGAGACGCGGGCCAGACCGTCGTCCTCCCACACTCGTTGAAGATGGAGGCAAGGGCGGAACTGACCTTGTCCAAGGCCTCCAGGTTGAGTATCATTGACTGATCGACAGCAGGAGCCATCGACGGCGGCGAGCGGGGCAAGGGCACAAGCTTCTGCCCTTTCCCCTTTTTCGTCGGCTCCATGGCGGCAGGAAGGGGGAGGATTCGAGATCGGATTGGAAGCGGAGGCTGGAGCTCGAGAGGAGGAAGGGCAGGAGACGCGCGAGCGGCAAGAAGAGAAATGACTGTGTGCAACCATGGGTCCGCCTAGCTGGGCGCAAAATAAGGAGGCGTGGGCGAACAGAGACACCCACGTCCAACCAACCTCCACGCGGCGCCCGAGGCCGCAGGCTGATGTCTCCTGCGACGCTTCGCACTTGCCCCTTCGCTTCTCTGCTAAGCCAAGTCCAGGCGTGCCTTGGGCCCGGGGGCTACAATCGGTGTTCTGGGAACGGGGGTAGCCAGACTTGCCTGCCTGCGGCATGCGGCGTGGCTCAGGGAGTGGCCCAGTACGACCCATCTTCATCAACACATAATCAAGACCCTCGCGAGGGGCCAAGCCTCACGGGGCGGACGATAGGAGGCTTCCTCGGGCACAACCTCGTCAGGCTGGCTCGCAAGGAGGCAGAGAGATCAAGGCGGGGTACCTCACGAGGTGCCCGTGACGCAAGCCATGACGACCGAGGCTAGGCGGGCACCAGGCGGGCGCCGGCCTGCGCAGAGTCCTTGCTTCCTCTTTGGTGCAAAGGGGCAAGGATAGGCAAGAGTATCAAGCAAAGGCAACCATTTTGGTGCAACAAGACCAAGACCAGCAGGACGGTAGGATGGAGGTCACCGTGGAGCCCAAGCCGGCGTCACCGTCAGGGTCTTTGGCAGGCGAGGACCGACTTTAGTCAGGATAAGTGTACTAGATGTGCCCCTTCAAAATGGCCAATTGTTGGCACCCTTCCCACTCAATATTTGGGAAGAGGCCCAGGTCCTCCCTCTATAAATAGAGCTAGCCACCGCAAAGTAGAGGAGAGGAGATTTTGGGGAAAACAAGAGAGAGAGAGAGAGAGGCATCTGAACTCACCCAAGCAGTTCATTGCACCAGCCAAGAACAACCCCTCGTGAGGCTGTTCTTCCCTTGTATTGTTCATCATCATCCCCCGGAGGCAATCCACCACACCACAAACTAGAGTAGGGTATTACACCACAATGGTGGCCCGAACTAGTATAAACCTCGTGTCCCTTGTGTTGTTCTTCGTATAGTTTAGTTCCTTGCGAGGCGACGAGACGTGGGTAGGCAGGAGGTGTGATCTCCGCGTGCACCCCAGAGTTCGAACTTTGAGGGTCTGCCGGAACCCGAAATCTGACAGATATGTTGCATTGGTATGCTTGGAATTTATGCTAGATATATGATTATACTTGTTGCTCTAGGATGAAGGCTCGACACCTTCCCTTTTCATGCGAATTTAATGAAAGTGATTCCTTGGCTTCTTATGCTAATGGTAGATATGATTACTATGATGTAGAACGAATAGAAGAATGTGTTGCTTTAAGTGTGCTTATGAAATTGAATCTCTATTTGAATAGTATGAAGATTATGATGATTCTGTTTATAGACCTGAAAATTTTGCTATACTTAAATATTGCTATGAGAATTATAAATACAATGTTGATATTGATGCGTTTATTGAGAAAGTCTCTGCTGTCCAAGAAGGGACTAATATTTTGCTGGAATCTGTCGAAGAACTAATTGATGACACTTTGATCTCATTGGATGAAAAATATGACGAGGAGAGTGAAGAGGAAGAGCGGATTAGCTACACGTGCCCACCTTCTAATGAGAGTAACTCCCCAACTCATACATTGTTTAATTTCCCTTCGTGCTTATTGAAGGATGGATGCTATGATAATTGCTATGAGCACATTGATTCATTTGAAACATCCCTTTTTGATGAAGATGTTGCTTGCTATGCTTGTGGCCAAGATGCCAATATGAATTATGCCAAGGGAGATGAACTTGCTATAGTTCCTTATATTAAACATGAAATTGTTGCTATTGCACCCACACATGATAGTCCTATTATGTTTTTGAATTCTCCAAACTACACTATACCGGAGAAGTTTGTACTTATTAAGGATTACATTGATGGGTTGCCTTTTAAAGTTGCAGGTGATAATTTTGATGAATATATCATGCATGTTGCTGCTCCTACTTGTAATTATTATGAGAGAGGAACTACATCTCCGCCTCTCTATGTTTCCAACATGATAAAATTGCAAGAAACTGCTTATGCTATGTATTGGCCTTTACTTGATGTGTATGAATTGTTCTTGTATGACATGCCAATGCATAGGAAGAGAGTTAGACTTCGTCATTGCATGATATATGTTGCTTTGTGCTCACCACTAAATTATCAATTATTGCTAATTAAAATTGGCTTTGATATACCTTGGGATCCGGGTGAATCACTTACTTGAGCACTTTATGCCTAGCTTAATGGCTTTAAAGAAAGCGCTGCCAGGGAGCAACTCGAAAGTTTTAGAGAGTCATTTTATTCTGTTGTGTGCTTTTATGAAGTTTAAAAGCAAAAATATATAGAGGGGAACCTAAATTTTTTTCCAAAATAAAAGTGAAAATGAGAAAGGCGAACACCGTTGAAGTGGGGGACTTCCTTGAACTTTGTTCATGCCCATGGAAACTTTGTGAATCTTGATTACAGAAACTTTTCAACAAAAATAATTATCACCTTTCACAAATCCATTGTATTATAAAAATAATGTGCTGAGATTTGCCTTTAGGATGATTAGATTGCTTGTTGGCATGTGTAGTGCAAAAACGGAAACTTTTGTTGTAGTGTGTGAATTTACATTTTTTACTGGAGCATGAAAAAATTCTGAAATTTTTACATAGTACTGCTATGAAAATTGTTTATTTGTTCCTAATTGTTCTGAATGTTTGGAGTTACAGAAGTACGGTCAGTGTTCATATTACTGCATACTGTCATGTTTTTCACATATTCTGTTTTTTAATGCATTGTTTTGCTTGTTTTGATGAAACTATCGGTGGTATAAGCCATGGAGAAGTTATATACAGTAGCTACAATGCAAAAACAAAATACGAATGGATTTGCAATAGTACTTAAAGTAGTGATTTGCATTAATATACTAACGGATCTCACCGAGCTTTCTGTTAATTTATGTGTGGATGAAGTGTTCAAAGATCGAGGATGTACCGATATGAGGAGAACTAGGAGCGGCAAGAGTTAAAGATTGGGGATGCCCATGGCACCCCAAGTAAATATTCAAGGAGACTCAAGCATCTAAGCTTGGGAATGCCCCATAAGGAATCCCAGCTTTCTTCAACAAGTATCGATATGTTTCGGTTTTCGTTTCGTTCACGTGATATGCGTAAATCTTGGAGCGTCTTTTGTCTTAATTTTTCCCTTTCCTTTTATGCACCATGCTGGTATGAGATAGTCCATGGTTGATTTATAGGATTCTCATTGCACCTCACTTATATCTTTTGAGTATGGCTTTATAGAATGCTTCATGTGCTTCACTAATATCTTTCGAAGTTGGATTGCCTGCTTCTCTTCACATAGAAAACCATTTGTAGAATGCTCTTTTGCTTCACTTATACTAATTAGAGCATGCACTGGTACCGTAAGGTGCTATACAAACGGTTTTTAACCCCTTTCCGCGGCGGCATTTGGAACTGTCGCCAAGTGAATGTGGGTGATAAGGGGGTCCTTCCCACACCACCCAGAAACCGCCGGGGATGGGCGAGCGGCTACTGACGATCGCCATAGAATAAACGTATGAGAAGCTGCCCTAGTCCCACACGTTACATCTCGACGTTACATTTCTAATCAAAGAGACATCCCAAACGATTACGCCGCTATAGTCGTGTGAAAATGTGGACATCAACATTTAATCTGCCGATATGTTTGTGATAGGTACATTATCGCACACGGTTCAAGAATGTAAAATGTGTGCAGTGCCTCTACTAACACCAACGTGTACATTTTCATAACTGTGTGTGATTGGTATTCCTAGCACACATGCACACTGGTTTGAAACGTTTGTTGTATTACCATGAATCGCACACGCATATGAGACGAAACCGTGTGTGCATCCATCGGGTATCGCAAACGTTTCACGTCAAAGAACCGTCTGTTTTTATTTTCATCGCACACGTTGTTTTCTTTCTAACCATGTGCACATTATTTTACTCACTCCTGTACATTTTTTTGGCTGTATATTATTATTCGAATTGGAAATTTTGAAATATGAAACATGCAATTCAAATTCTCAGCACAATGGTTCAAAAACGAATCCATAAATAAAATTGTCATTACAATATGTTTAGTAATTACAGGATTAGATAGCAATTAACTATGACGAACCACAATATTTACAGGCGGTAAAGGTGAAGAGACAAGTGTAAATCATTTTGACTGCCAATGGTGTTGAAGGAGCGGAATGCCCATAATGTGCCTTCCTGCATGCCATAGGCATGAACAACTTTTGTCCAACCCCTTGTGACGATCGCCTGCCCATCCTTCACGGCCTTCAGGAAGACTTCTAGAGCATTATCATGGTAGCATGAATTATATACTTTAACCTTAGTTTCCTCCACTCCGGTCATGTAGTTTGCAAGGTAATCATCAGTAAATAGCTTCGGAAACCACTGAAAAGATAAAAATATCAGATCATGAGGTCTAATAGAGTAACTTGTTGTGGATAGGGGGCAAAGCCAACACATAACTTACCATCCTAAAGTTCACTCTTGTCTTGGACAGAGTGTAAATAAAGAGCTTAATTCCCATCACCTGTGTCTTTCGCCTAACAATCTTTTTTAGCTTCCTCACTTGTCGGTTGTTCATGAATATCTCATTGCCCCATACGCAAAAGGGATCGAAGCGTGGATCAGTACCGCTCATATATGTACCTACAAGCAACTAGTAAATGTTAGAAGCGAAACTGAGATTGCACAAATGATGTAAAATACAACTACCTACATTCCTAACTACAAGTATTTTTAGAGATTTCAATATGAACTACATACAAATGTATAGAGAATTATAGATAAAGTTTAGATTAGAATCTAGATTCATTCATTTTTCTCCTTATGTAGTCTATATTGGAATCTCTAAAAATACTTAACTTTAGGAATAGATGGTGTATAAGACATGGGATGTAGCTAACCTCGACGGCAAACAACAACATCTCCCATTGTAGCCCTGTGTAAGTACATGAAAAGCCAATGTTAACTACAACAGGGTTAACATCCACCAAAAATAGCAAATGGTAATGAAACGGCAACATCTGTAGTGATATCTTCATTGCAAAAGAGTAGCATGGTAGAAAAGGGACAGAATAAAAAATGGATACAACTGTTAATTGCAACAGGCTTAACAACATCCTAATTCAAGTTTTGTAAGTTTGTATCCATTCAAATACAACTATTTAAAAGTGGATACAACTGTTAATTGCAACAGGCTTAATGGACATTGAAACCGGTACTGATAAAAATGCAATTGGCAGAGTTAAACATCACAAGGCATGTGCTGTCAGAGCAGATATGGCCCAGTAGTCTATAAAAAGGTAGGGAAAATAGCTAAAACGTGTTAGGCATGTTTACTACAAGATGCTTAAGACATCGACCATACAAACTAGAGCCGTTAATTGCAACTGGTATTGGTAAGATTGAACTGGTGAGTTCATACTTGGTAAGTCCTGAGAGGTAGTTGCTGGGGCACTTCATCTTGGCCAGAGCCCGCCCAAAGTCAGCGGCGGCGGAGGCGAGCTCTTCCTTCGGGTCGAAGCGTGGATCAGTGCCCCCGACACATGTACCTACAAGAAGAAAGTAAATGTTAGAAGCCAAACTTCAATTGCACAAATGATTTAAAATACTGTAAGACATGGGATGCAGCTAACCTCAACGGCAAACAATAGCATCGCCCGTTATGGCCCTGCGTAAGTACATGGATATGCATGTTAAGTACCACAGGGTTAGCATCCACCGAAAATAGCAAATGGGCAGCATCTCTAGTATATCTTCATTGCGGAGAGTAGCATGGTTGCGAAGGGATATATCAAAAAAATGGATACAACTGTTAATTGCCACAGGCTTAACAGCATCCTAAGTCATGTTTTGTAAGTTTGTAGCCATTGAAATACAACTATTTAAAAATGGATTCAACCGTTAATCGCAACAGGCTTAATAGCCATTGAAATCGGTACTGATAAAAATGCAATTGGCAGAGTTAAACATCACAAGGCATGTGCTGCCAGAGCAGATAATGGCCCAGTTGTCTATAAAAGGTTAGGGAAAGTAGCGTCCTCGCCGGCTACCCTCGTTCTTGCAGCGCCGCCTCCTCGCCGGCGACCCTTCTTCTTGCAGCGCCGCCTCCTCACCGGCGACCCTTCGTCTTGCAACGCGGCCTCCTCGCCGCCGACCCTTCTTCTTGCTGCACGGCCTCGTCGACATGCTCAGGTAATCCACACCCCACCCACACCATCCTCCTCCTTTCCCGCCCCACATGCCCCGTCCGACAGCACGACACCTTCCACCGAAATCACTATCCCCCTCCTCCAATTAAGCGCCGCCGACAACCATTTTGCACGTAGTATAAGGAGCTCAGTAGCATCTGGCAGCGGAGAAGAAAATCGCGGCCGCACGTGCGCATGAGGTCTCTATGGCTGCCATGCGTGCCAACCGCCAGTTCTTGGAGGAGCACCTCATCTTCGAGGCCACCGTCGACACAACGACGCGGTTGTCTACTTTAAAATATAGTTCGTGTTTTTTCTCGAGGCCACCGCCAATGCCTTCTAGTGATTTGTCCTCTGTAATGTTAATATGCAATCTAATGTTTAGATTATAGTTTGGTCCTCTGAAATGTAATGTTCAGTTAACACTTTGGTCCTCTGAAATGTAATGTTCAGTTAATAGTTTGGTCCAACAATTGCTACATTTCGTAGTAGTGTTCTCAAGCATTCTTTGTTTTGTTAACTATCTTATCTACAGGTACATGTTTCTATTCTGCAATGTCATGCTCTGTTAACTATTTTTGTTCATTTGGTCTGTTGTCCATTTAACTGTTTGGTTCAGTTCTACAATTTGCTGTGGGTACAATTTTGTATTGTTACGCATGTGAAATAAATCGATTTTGGTTTTACTCAATACATATTCTACTGATAGTATGAAAACTCTCAGTTAACCTGATCAAGATCTTCCTTATGTGTGTTGCCGGGAAACAATGGGATACACTGCGGTTTACCATCGAGGTTTGTTCAAGAATGGTCCTTTGGCTAAAAGAACATTATTGTGGAGTTGCAGGAATCATTCTAATATTTAGGTTTCTTACAATTTGGTCTTGCACATGTAGGTCCTGCTGTCAGAGGCTTAGACCCACTGTTCAACCCATTTTGCATATGGGAAAATGAGATGTCCATGAATATCGGTCAAGTTAAGAAACTCAGAAAGATTGTTAGGATGAAGAAACTTGCGACGAATAACAGCAAGATCTTTGTTTGCACAATGAAGAAGACATCAGTCAAGTATAGCATGGTACTAACTCTTTAACCTTGTTTTTACCCCCTGCGCCATCAGTCAACTATAGGATCGTGCTAACTCTTTTACCTTGTTTGCATATCTTTGTTTTTAGTACTTTTCAAAGTAGTTCACTGATGATTACCTCTCAAACCACCTGCATGGTCAAGAGGCGAGGAAGGTATTCATTCAACACCCACGGTACAATATCGAAGTCTTGCTGAAGAGGACGAAGGTTGTGCGGGCAATTATCCATAGCCACTAGCCTAAAGTTGCAAGGACATTCAACATCACCGAAGGCTCAATATTTGCCTCCCGCTTCTGTAGTTTTTTTCCCGGATGAGATTCATCTGTCTATTTACCGTGTATGATGCTACATTCCAATGGTTTTTGATGTTGCATGTGTAACTTGGTGTTGTAGTGTAATGGCGGAACTGAGTGCCGAAGCTATCTGATGTAATTCAATTATGAAATCCTAGTAGCTGTTATATGGATATGAAATATCTGGTGTGTTTTTATAAGAAATATCAATTTGATTAGTACATGGATTATCAATAATAGGCTAATTACCTTGCTTATTGGGGTTTTCTATTGCAGACGGTTACTTAGACAGCACCGTGGGCGATGAACTCAAACAACCTGCATGGTTTCTAGAAAGTAACCATGTTCGGTCAACTAACAATCACACATGACTTCCGGTAGAGAACTGTTTGCGTTAGGCCACCTTGCACAAACGTTTCTAGACAAAAATCTATGTGTGATATACATACGAACGAAAATGTTTTTTCTGGGAGTCACCGTGTGGGATGTACATACGAACAAAAACAATTGGGTTTTGATGCCCGCCAGATCACACACGAACTCATTTTGCCCCAGCCTGTGTACCAGGAGGGCATATCCCCGACGGTTTCTAGGTCGTATGGGAAGGACCCCCCTTATCGCCCACACTCACTTTGTGACAGTTCCAAACACCGCCGCGGAAAGGGGATGAAAAACCGTTTGTATAGCAGCTCTCTGCACCAATGGTAGGAGCTCGAACACAAGTCCGTTTCCTCCGTACCGTAGTACGCCAGACCCCGTTTCAGCTATTCCGTCGAAGCCGATTTGCTCCCTATGAACACGACACATTCCAACCCAGTCTGTTGCCTCCTGATGAACACGACGCTGTTTCTCCTATTTCGACCTAGCCAGTTGGCTGCTGATGAACAGGACACCGTCACTATACGCATTCAAGACCTCGCTCGTATGTACGTACGTAGTTGTATTTACTTTCTTGTAGCATGGTTGTACATATATGTACACTATATAGACGGGACTGACTGAACAGCTACCGCCCATTACTGGGCTATGCTTTGTGGCAGAAAGACCGATGGACAAGTCAGCCTTCAAATCTGGTGGGACCGAGCTGTCATGGGGAGCACTTGTTATTTTTCGCGTAATAAGGAGGCACTTCCTTCCATGCCAAGATATAACTGGTGGGTCCCAGCTATCATGGGGAGGATTCATTCTTTTTGGCGTAATAAGGAGGTACTTGCTTGCGTGCGGCCATGGACAATGGGGGTCCCAACTGTCAGCCTCTCCATGTACATCCCTCTTCCGATGCAGTCATTTGTTGACAACATTGACCACACCGTGCCGAGAACACGCGATGGATGACGGCGAGACCCAGGAATGGAATGACCCGGAGGCGGCGAAGACACAATAGTGGAGGGATGTGGGTGAGTAGAGGGATGGCCTGGCCAACAGTGAGGGTAGTAGGGGGTGGTGAGGCCTGCAAGACAGCACAACCGGCCACGGGAGGTGGGAGCAGGCATTCCCGCTGGCGCTGGATTTGGCGGCTGGAGCAAGAAGATCAGAGGTTGAAGAAGCATGATTGCCGTTGGATTGACATCCAATCGTCACTTCTGCTAGAATCGTTTGTTGACATATATAATAAGTAAAAAAATCTTCCATACGCGTCAACTTAATAGGCCCATAAGTCAGCCCGTTCCCTATTTTTTTAATAATTTATAGCTCATTGCAACTTCTTATGCAATTTATTGCAGTCCATTTTTTTTGGCCAGGGCCAATGTTAAAAAAATTAACGAAATTTCGCATATATCAGTGGGGTCCAAACTATTTTTAATACCGAAACGTTGAGCCAGATTTAAAGTACTTTGGAGATATATTTAAATTAAGTTAAAGCCCAGTGAAATTGGAATCTGAAAATGTGTAAAAATTCATATATGTGAAAATAATTGCCAATTTGTCGTGTGTTTTTTATATTTGCAGCCCATTTCATATTACTTTTAAGATTTACAGTCATCTTGAAAGAGTTGTCGCCCAGTAGGGTGGAGAGAAATAAGGAGGCCTGGATTGGGTATTGTTCAGAAAAAATAAACTGGGCTATCCATTTTCACAAAGAAAAAATAGCTGGGCTGGTCATGTGGTGAACCTAAAAAATAGAAGCCTGGGCTAGACGGGCCACAGCCCAGTTGAAACCCTACTCCATCTCAACAATAACAAAAAAATAGTGCTCGAGCAGCTACGTCCCACGTGTCAGCCGATCTTGTGTTGTTCATTTCTCTATTGACTATACGATGGCAATGTCGTGGGTCCCAGATGTCAGGAAACCACTAGGAGGAAAAAAATTCTTTTTCTGTATGTTGATAATGGAGTATATAACAAAAAATGAGGAACTTGCTTGCTCACGGACATGGACATGGTGGGTCCCTACTGTCATCCTCTCCACGTACAGTCCTCTCCCGATTCATCTTGTTTGTTGACCATGTTGACAAAGCGAGAGTGTGGCGCCGCGACGAGCGCACCAAAGCGCGTGGAGGATGACGACAAGGCCTCGAACATCAGCGTTAACAATTTAGGAGACGGTGGGGCGGTGATGCATGCGCTAAGGCGCAGCCAGCCGTGGGAGGCGGAAGCATGAGGCCCCACCGGCGCTGGTTTAGTTTTGACGGCTAGAGGAAGACGAGACTGAAGAAACATGATTGACTATAAAAGCAACAAGAGTACTTAACAACCTTAACTGAAACCAGCAGGGGCATTTAACAACCATAGCTGAAAGTAGTATGAGTACTTATACAGCTTCAACCGTACAAAGCACGCCTCGAATAGTGCTACTTTGCCTACAGTTAACCAAGGGTGAGGCCACCAAGCCCCAGGACAAGGCCCAGGCACCACCCCGTGCATCCACAACCTTCTGAAAGTGGCTTCATCTCACAATGTGGTCAATAAACATGATATTCGCTTTAGAGCCATGAAAGCATGAGCATAAGCTTTCTGTCCTATTCTCCAAGATGGACGGGCCTTCATTACACCCATGAATAAGTATCTTTTCACCTCCAAGGGAAATGGAGTAGGTCGACATAAACAACATGTTGTGACCAAGTGCAAGTCTGACCTGACCATGATCAGGCATCTGTATTGGAACAATAGGACTGGGCAGTTTCTGTTTCAAGAAGATCACATCTTTAAAATTGTGTATAAGGAAGAGTTTATGAACAACATATATAGTAGAGAACAACTCGTACCATAAGTTTCTTGACATAGTTGGACCTGTTCAACGTGTGCACCAGTGGCACACATATCCCACGTGGCCTTCCACCATCGAAATGCCCCTCAATACGATCAATAAAGTGTAGGAACTGGTGGATGTCATCCCAGTCAACATCAGTGCCATCAATAACAGTCGAGTTCTTATAGAATAACACCCGAGTAGTGTGCTAAACTTTGAAATAACCTACACGTGCCACCAATTATAAGAAATATTAGTTAGAAGTAGCATCTTTATGAGAGAAGGGAATCACAAATTGTTTCTACTTCTAAAGTCAAATTGTGATTAGTTAGACATAATAGGTGGATTTAGAAGTAATCGAGGCAACATGCAAGAACCAATATAAAACTAACATGGATGAACTACTGGAACGACGTCGAAGTAGAAGATCACAGTGAAAATGAGACCAGGTTCTGCTATTTCATCAACATTCGTGCGCCAACTTTCAGTCCATAACACTTGAGAAAGTTTATCCAAGTCCGGCCATAAAAAAGCAGCGATCTTCTTGGTTCATGAACCCAACTTGGAACTTATATCCATGGCTTGTCTTCAATGTGACCATTAAACTGGTGTATTTAGTTATGGCAAGGTCGACCATCTTGAGTACATGTGTTCTGGCAGATCAAGGAATGCGCTGTAGGAAAAATAATATGAAAACACAATGTATTCACTATCTAGATCTAGAAATAACTTCCTCTTTCACGTCAGTGTTGACCATGGTGCTAGTACCTTTTATCCAAATATAGCAATCCAAGTTTCCAAATTAGTCGACAGCATGTTCAAAAATCCCCACCCTCCCGGATAGAAAAGAAGATTCTAGGAACATACTGTGTGCATTTTAAAATCCTGTGTTAGGATGAGAAGGAACAAGTCTGGCGTCTCGCCGAGGGCGCAGAAACCTGTAGGGTCCTCGCACTTTGGGCACTGCGAACGAGACACACTAGATTCATTGGGAAGAAAAATGCATCAACGGCGGCGGCTGCCATCCTAGGATTACCCGCGACCAAGGGACTATGATTTATTAGGGATGGATGAAGAATTTGTAACTGGTTCTCCATGAGAAAACCCTAGCAATCACCGAGAGGAGGTTTTATTTGAACAGACAGATGAGGGAGAAGGGGGATTCAGGCCTAGTGAAATATTGCTGCTTCGTCCGTCCAACTTACTGCTACTTCTAGAAAGGTGGGGGGGGGGGGTTGTGATTTGACGGCTCATTGGGCATTACTGCGGCACTACGACCGGGGCTAGTCTACCGTGTAGTTGGGCACTCTAATTTGGTACATGGCACATGGACCCCATTGCTGGATGCCCCGCATATCAGCGAAAGGAAGTAGAAAGGCAGGAGTAACTAGTTACCCATAAATATATTTTTGATAGAGAGACACTCCCTGTGTAAACACATATAAAAATATTTTATATCACAACTTTATACATAGTAAACATGAAGGGGAATATATATAACATAATATGGGGGTTCAAATGAGAATATAATACTCAGATAGGCTGATGATTCTGGACTTTGGGCCATAGGCCGGTGGGCCTGCATCACTACTAGGAAAACCCTTACCAGTAGCGCTGGTTATTTGGCTATTAGTAGCGTGGGTAGCCGCACTACTGCTATGACGCTACAGCTATTTTTTAGCAGCAGCGCTTGTTTGAACCAGCGCTACTGCTATCTGTATCTAGCAGTAGCGCGCCTCTGCCCATCGCTACTGCTAATGCTAGTAGTGTGGCCCTTCAAACAAACGCTACTGGTAAGCAGTGCTACTACTACTCCAATACCCCATGCTACTGCTAGTATTTTCTTTCTTGTTTTATGTTGTTGTATTCGTATTTTTACATGTTTTATACAGTTACAACATACACACACACTGGAACTATATGAAAAAGGAATGTCTCATCATCATCATCGAAGTGGTACAACATAGTCTCATCATATCAACATAGTCTCAACACAAATGATGTCGATCTCATCATCATCTCGAAATAGCGATACAAGTTATAATAATGACATGTCTCTTACATTGTCACTGTAGACACATGTTTCATCATCTACCTAAACTAAGACACACACGATAAGAGCGATCACAATGATCAAAAGCGGTATTATGTAGTAGTTTTTGTAGCGGCGCTGGTTCTGAATCCCCTGTTTTGCTATGAATCTCAAGTAACTAGCTTCGGCTTCCGCTCTGCTATCAAACCCTTTCTGGCTTCCGCCGGAGAAGCCAGAGACTTGGGCCTGACACTCTGGCCACTCATCATACACACCCGGAACATGCCCTACATACACGACATACAACTTCCTCGCCATCGTTGATCTATATACCTGTTAGAGATGCACATATATATACCATGAAGCGAATTCAACAAAACAGTTATGAAATAGAAGCAACATATATAGTAAACATAGTTAACAAATTTTATCGTACCGAAAGTAATTAACTAGAGTGCGGCACCATACATCTAATAGTTTCGTCGTACTGAGAGATTCGAAGTTTCATCTTACAGAAAGTAACAAGTAACTAAACAGACACATTGTTTTTAAGCAGTGCACTCTTCCCATCTGTCCATATCCGGGAGGACAGACCCAATCTTAGTGAAAGGCATCATGTCCTGACGCTGTAGGGCAATGCAGGTTCGGACGTCAGCTCGCGATATTGGGCCAGCATAGAACATCCCATTCTCTTCGAGGACATCTTTGATGATGATGGACACAATTTCCTGTTGGATCCGGTAGAAATCATTTCAAAGTCGATTATCCGGCACGACTCCAAAGGCTTCGTCCCATCTCTGGATATGGGTATCGGATGAAGATTTCATGCAAAGTGATTACACATACCTTTTGTACTCCATTATTAGATGGATGACGTAGAATCCATCATTCTCACTTCTTGCCGGTTGTGGATGCAATAGAAGTCAGTCTTGTGGCTGAAACAAAGCCCGACCTTATTTGTTTTTTTGTGTTGGATGTAGCCACCCCGCATGCTGAATCCCAGCATAGCTCTGTCCAGAACATACTTTATCTGTGTGTAAACTTTCTTCTGTATGTTTTTCAACGGGTCCAAATATAGAGAGCGGGAGTAACGCGGGTAAAGAACAATGAGAACGGCACGACACCCCCCGCTGCGCAAAATATACGATCAAGTTTAGCCTCCATGCGTGCAAAGTAACTATTGAAATGCAAAAAAGGATGTATGTGTTATAGTGCTACCCACGGATGACTTACCTGGGATGGTAAGGTAGGAGACTCGTTTCTTTGTCCTTATTGCTGACCAAGAATTCTTCGATGTACTGACTAGCATATTGAAGGTTGGCGTCGTTGACTGACAAGAAGCCCTCATGCATGTAGTATGGGTCCGCGACAGCAAGACCAGTGACTTGCTCTCTCCTGATGATGTAGTTCATGTGCAGCGCATATAGGCGGACGAACGTAAAATCGAGTGTCCTCATTTGAAACATCTGGAAGATGTAATCAAACCTCAGGAGAAGAGGTCCGCGGGGCATGTGTGGACATACATCTTGCAACTGCTCGGCACATGAACCGTATAAAGTGGGTATCCTGGATCATTCGAGGAAAGGAGGCTTCTCTCTGTCGAAAGCACATGGTCATGGAGTCTCCTGAGATCCCCTTCTATGGCAGCTAGTGCATTCGCCGGTACCATTGGCTCTCCCGTGACATGGATTAATGGCGCATGTTTCATCGGTACATGGTCAACCTTGGTCGAAGGTTGCTGGCTGCTAGAACCAACATTGCCAGCTTTATTGGATTTTCTTGCTACCGGTCTCTTCCTCTGCTTCTTCTTGGTGGGCTGAGGTGCTGGTGGGTCTGGCAGACCCTCCCTGAGCACCACCCCTAGTGTTGTCGGGCTCAACATTGGACGACTCTGGCTAAGTAGTTGAGCTTGGGTGGAGCCGGCATCTGGAGGCGTGTCCTGCGAGGATTGCATGAACAAAGACTTCTTGCACTCCCCAAGACGTTCCGGCTCTGGTACATGCATCTCATATTCATATGGTTGACTCATTATTACTTCGTTGTCAAAGGCAGTATTGAAATACTGGTTAGGGTCATCGTCGGCATCCTCCATGTCATGATGCCTATCCTCTTCCGTGGGGCAGATGGCATCATCTGCCGGTGGAACGGTTGGCCCTCCTTCCTCATGTCTCACGATCTCACCAAGCAGCACACACGATGGTTGTACTTGTGTAGGTGGTGTTGTGTCCATACCTTCATGAGGTCCCGTTGGTGTGCTCCCGGCCACCTCGACACGAAGAATACTTTTCGGCCACATGATTGGCCAATTTTTGCATTGGCCAAGCTGCGTGGGGGTCTTGTCATCCTCTCCATCGGTTTGTATCGAATGAGGGAGACCCTCGTAGCCCGCTTTCACATTCGCCAAGGAGACCCTTAAGGCGTTATCAGGCATCTGCCAGCGGTGAAACTATCGATCCTTAGGCTTCACTATAATACCCTTCCCCACATCCACTAACCCGCCCTTCATGTTGTAAATGAGGGTGCACGGAGTGGAGTCGGCCTACAAAGACATAATACGTGCGGCGTTAGAGATCCAAAAAGAACGGCAATTGAAAATTAATTAATTAGTTGAGTTGATGAAGGTGCGATGACGCTTATTTAATGTGAGGGCGTCAAGCTCAGCCAATGTCGACGGCCCGACATTCAAGCCAGAGACGGAGCTAGGGCTGCTATGAGAGCTCAGCGGCGGAGCAGGTGCTGGAGGAGGTGCAGGTGCGGTTGCCATACTAGGTACGGGTATGGGTGCGATGTTCATTGAGTTTCTCCCGGTGAAGCTGGGCATGGGAAATTCACTTGGTGGCGCATTTGGATTTTGTTGCACCCATGTGAGCACTGTTGGAATCAAGGTTGTAAAGGCATCCACGAAATCAGATCTACACGCAGCGATTATCTCAGCTTTGGTCTCAGCTTTTGCTTTCTCCATCGCCCGCGCCACCTTCTCGTCGACAGTCACTTGACTGAACTTCTTTCTCTGTCTTTTGGCCTCGGGGTCCTCGCTATAATAGTACTTTCAAGTGGCCCCATCCCCGGTGCCATGCACACGTCCATATTGTGGCCACTGGCCGGGTGGGTGTCCCATCATTATGTTCATGGCCCGGTTGAAAGGAGTGTCCCACTTGTACTTCACTGACGACTGAGTCGACTGAGTCGACGAGTCGCTCTCGGCCGCAAGCTTGTGTTGCTGTCTCTGCAAAATGGACAGTGAATCATTTAATGAATGCGACTAGAATGTAGTAGACTTCGTTGATCAGAACCTAATATGTAAGGTGGTAAAAGGATAATTACCAGTAATCTCATGAATTTCCTAGTCGGCCCATCGGTGAAAAAAATCTTTTTCTTGGGGTCCCACGAGAATCAGGCCGTGATGAAGTCGTGCTCCTGCTGGTCGGTGAACTCAGCCAATGGGTCTGGGATCCCCATACGTTCACGTTCTGCATCCTCCTTAGCCCACATGGGCCTCTTTCCCGTGTAACCACGACTTCCAAGGCGGTGGTTCCCCATGTTCTTTGCCAGCAGCTGCTTGCCTCTCTCCGACCTGGCCTTGACAGCTTCTTCATTGCAAGTCTCCTTGAACTTTTCAAAGTCCTCTATCGTAATTTTTGGATTGTCTGCAACAATGTCGGCGTAGGTTTCATGGTCTACTTGAATCGCCTTTTTCATCCTAGTTTTCCATGCGCTCAATGTGTTGCTGAACTTCCCTAGGGCTTTGTTGTTGATTATTTTCATGGCATCATCATCCCATGGGTCGACTTGGTCATTACGACCGCGGAACAGGAATCTTACGTGTAACCTAGTTAGAAGCAGCTTCTTCAACTGATCATTCTTCCATATTTTTGTGGTGTTGATGTTAGCGGTATCCCGTAGGATGCATGCTAGTTGGTTGCCGTTACACGCTGCCACTTCTCGCGGCTCTATTGGCTCGAACTCGCCAGGGTGCACCACCGTGACCACCAGTCTTCCGGTGTCGAGCTCATTTCGGCGTCGTGTCCTCTTTTCCTTCTTTCCCTCACTGCCTTGGAAGGTCCCACCTTCCGTGCTATCGTTAGGAACATCATCAGCGCCAGTCTCAGTGCCGGTGTCGTTGGTGGCATCAGTGTCGGCGCCGGCGCCACCACCGTCGTCATCCCTCATGACAAGGCGGTCCGGACACCCAGCTTCTCGTCTCTCCTGATTCGCCATAAAGTCAAGGTAGGCGTGTGCTCGAACTAATTGGGAGTGAGAACCTCCGGCCTCATCGGTGTCGGTCATGTTTCCTAGGGTTCAATGTCGTAATCGTTTAATTATCAAGCTTCATATAATAAAGTGATTAATGACAAAAAAAGTGACGACCTTTGTTTTGCCAGAAATGTCGTTCATTCCCGTCGCGACAAATCTCAAGCACTCGATATGTCCAACTTTCTAGCACAAGTCATGCCGAAATTCATGAAAAATTTCGGCATGACCTTTGCTAGAAAGTGCACATATAGAGCGCCTGAAATTTGCCGGAATGGAAATGAATCAACACTTGGAAGTATGTGTCAACACTTGCACTACATAGAAGATTCATTTAGCAGCACACTTGGAAGTATGTGTCAATATTTAGCAGCACACTTGGAAATGAATCTTTCTAGCACATAGGTCACTTAGCAGCACACATGCATCAATTTCAGGCTATGTTTTGCTGGAACATAAGCTGCAAAACTGATCTCACTACATAGAAGATCTCAATAGCATCCAAATCATCACACACACACTGAATTAACTGAATCATGCATGATTCAGTTAACTGAATTTACTGTCAATAGCAGCAGCACACATGCATCAATAGCAGCAGCACACATGCATCAATATTAACACTAACTGCATTTCAAAAATTAACTAAGCATCAGCAAACAAAATATTTAACTAAATAGTGTGCTATAACTGAATTTCAAAAACAGCAACAACACACATGCATCAATATTAACACTAACTATCACTGGGCTAACACTAACACTAACAACAATTAACTAACTAGCACTTATAGCAAATTAAGCTAACTAACACTAGCAGCAATTAAATTAAGCTAAATAACACTTGGGAGGGGAGGGAAAGGCACCTGTCTAGTGCTAGCTGGCATTGCTAGGCGTCGCCGGCTGCTTCACAGGGGAGGCGCTGAAGGGGTTGGGGTTGGTGGCGGGCGCCGGGGTCGCCGGGGTCGCCGATCTGCAGAGAGCGGGAGGGGGTCAGAGAGAGAGAGAGAGAGCCGGGG